>NC_068355.1:68181806-68294306 GCF_020536995.1 Dreissena polymorpha | reverse complement strand
ACAAACAAACAGACCTGATTGGAAAATTTATTAAGTAAATAACAATGCGATTGGCTTACAAATATCTACTAATTAGCATTATTACACATTGGTAATGTACGGATTTCGACAGATGTTGCCGATTAATAGTTTATTTGTTTATTTTCCGCACTTCTCAGAAAATGTTTGTCGCGTACAGTGCATTGTTTCTGCACCTGTTATCTATACTCGAGAAAAATCGGCGTTGTCTCTTAACGTTCCACATAGTAAACTATTTAAGCTGTAGACTGTGCGTAATACGTTCGGATCTATTTTTCAACTCAATAAATTGATACGCAGTCTACAACAATACCGGTCAGAACCTGTCAACGAGACAAAGCATAATCATAATGGTTGGTGTGAAAACAAAGCAGAGGTGTAACAGTACATCTTATCGGCTTAGATAAACAATTAACACGGATTTGTCCCTGAAAGATCAATAGATTAACCACTTTTACCTCCTAGTGGTCGCTCAATTCAAGATTCGGACATCAAAATACATAAAAATAAGCGGTCGCTGGTTGCGTAAGACAAAAGTCGCTTAATACAATATCATTATATAGCGCAAACGCTCCGTGGGATTTCAAAATGGTTGCATAAGACAAAGGTCGCTTAATACAAGTGGTCGCATCCACAAGATTGACTGTATTTCTGTTCCATCGTTCTACAGCACATTTAAATAACCTTCCTATATCAATTTTACCCCGACCTTCAAACAGGTACTTTTTGGGCAAGTTTGCTTTCTTGTTACAGGTGTTGAATTTAAATATTGTGCATGTATCCTGTGTCAATTGAAGTTTGTCAACAACAATTTATACGAGATGGTTCATTAACATTGTATTCACATAGGAGCAATTAACTTTGCACCTTAACACAATACAAAATAATTAGGAAATGTAGAATAAGTTATATAATTCATAAGTTTGTTTTGTTTAAAAATGTTATGATAGTTGTTTGCTTTGTTATTTTACATAAGCAAAACATGACTTTTAAACTAACATTCACATACAAGCTTAAATGTTTTCACTTCCTAAGTAATACCTTAATTTGTTTCCCCAGCGAGAAATTTAATACCAACTAAATTATTTGCTTATATTTGTTTAATGAGATGGTCATTTAAAAAGCAACACAATTGAATAAAATTATAAGAAGCAAGTACATATATAATCAATTGTTATTCTAAAATTAAAACATGAGTAATGCCATGGGCATGGTAGTCTACGGTTCAAATCCCATTTATCCATTAATGCAATAATCGACTTCATGTCCACATTTTAAGGCAAATTTGTGGTTCAGTTGACTGGCCCATGATACGGAAATGTGCTCACAAGACCGGGGACTTGATTTCCTGTACCATGGTTGTAGTTTGCATGCCTCTCTGACTTGATTTGCATAATTAATAAACTACTCATGTATGAGGACTCTATATAATGACCAAATAGTTAGGAGCATATTTATATTTTAGTGTCTACAAAAGATATGCAATAATTCAAATGTTAAAGTTTGAGTTATTAATTTATTAATTTCAAAAACAGCATTCAAATATCCTAAACTGTTATAAATAGACAACTATCATGCTAAGGATTTGCAAATATCATTCAGTTAGTATGAACAATTTGTGCTTTTGTTGGGGGTTTCCATCACAACAATTTATTTTAATTACAAAAATATTCTGGATGTGTATCTGATACAGTTAATGATCAGGATGTTGGAATACTCATCTTATAGGAATGGATTGGAGCTAGATTTGGATGAATCTATTCTAAATTTTGAACAAGACTTATTTGATAATGGAGAATGCACCCCTTCAGGCTATTCATTTGTTGCTAACGGTTACCATAGCCAAGACCACTATGAAATTCAAGGTCATAACTATCAAGTGTCAGCTAGTTCAGACAGCTGTATGTCTGAGCAGGAATCAAGGCTGTTCCGAAGTTGCAGGTTTGGTGTGTCCAACTTTCCAGGGTAATTGTTTAACTCTTATAGTGCTGGAACCGAATTATGAAGGCCTTTGCAAACAGTTTGGATCCAGATGAGACGCCACAGAATGTGGCGTCTCATCAGGATCCAAACTGTTTGCTATTCTGATAGTATTCTTTGAAAAAAATCAAAGAAAATGCTAATTTAAGAAATTCAGCAGACGATATTTAAGCAGACGACAAATTTCCCAGCATGCAAAGGGTTAAGAGAATATTTTTTTGTTGATAATGAGATGTGCTCTGTGAAATGGGCTCATCATGTGTGCATAAAGTATCGTCCGAGATTAGCTTTTGCAGTTCCTCCTAGACTAAACTTGCTTTAAATGAAAAATTCCATTGAGGGTCGAAGTGTCGTCCCTGTGAGGACTGAACAGACTTAACTTGCACAATACTGCATGCAGCTGGGTTTGCCAATAGAGCGGCTTAAAATGTTTTGTGTCCAATTAAGTATTTGTAAAGTATATATTGGTATTAATTAGCCTTAAATACAAATAGATAACATATATGCATTTATGAAAATTTATTTTCAATAAAGAGACAATTTAGGAACAAAATAATTTGTCTACAAGTAAGGTATATACCAGTAATATTTAGAACAAATTATGATAATTATTTGATGGTATGAAAGGCATAAATATTCCTTTATACATGTATTTAATACAAACAATAAGGGATCATTAAAATGTGTATTAAGGGGCATACTGTATGTATCAATGACTAGAGAAGTATAAAGAAATACCTCATTGTGCAGGGCACAATGTAATTTTCAAGTTCAATTGTAATCCTATATTTACTCTTTTGCAAATTTGATTGTGCAATCTTGAAGTTCTATCACCTCTGATTTAAGCTGTCTCTATGGCGTTATCTTTATTTTCAAGATCTTAATGCTAATTTGGTGTGCTATAATTGATGGGTTTAACAAATATATTATGCAAAAGCTGTACTTATGACTTTTTTTTCTTACAGACAATATCAAGATCAAAGATTAACAAGGTAAGTGAAACTTGCACGTAACATTCTTGACTTGTTAACTTTGATGTTATTCAGACACTGTGCATTATTAATGTATTACAATTCAGATAGTTAAGGAAAGGTATATTTGTATGTTGCAATATGTTATGGCAATATTTGCACAAATATTGTATTTGCTTACAATCTTACTTAACTGATGGTTTATTTATGCTTTAGGGCACATGAAATATAACACTTAAATGAATTACCAAAATGCATAATTATCATAATAAAAAATGTACGTACTGACTTGTTCCAACTCAGAATGTGGCACTGTTTAACCCTTTGCATGCTGGGTAATTTGTCTTCTGCTAAAATGTCGTCGGCTGAATTTCTAAAATTAGCATTTTCTTCGATTTTTTTTCAAAGAATACTATCAGAATAGCAAACAGTTTGGATCCAGATGAGACGCCACGTTCTGTGGCGTCTCATCTGGATCCAAACTGTTTGCAAAGGCCTTCACAACTCGGTTCCCGCACTGTAAGGGTTAAATAAATTGTGGGTCAGACTTTTGGTATCATATTGATTGATTTATGCCTGTGTTAAGACAGAGTATATATAAAAAGAAATCACAATGTCCTAAATCTGCTTCAAAATATTCCATTACAAACGGTACCTAGTGAAAATAAATGTAACAGATTTGTCTAGTGCTATTGCAGATTTTTGCTTTTAATTAAATATGTACACTTGCATTTAACAGGTAAAATTACCAAAGTCAATCTAAGCTCTTTTCATTAATTATTTAATTTAGTTTATGGTAATATGAAAAAGCTATTTTTTCAGGAAAACACCCAAACCTTTTTATTATATCTATGCATTCACAATAATTACTAACCTGGAATAAAATTTTATTTGACTCTCCCTTCCAGGGAAGCAATGAGGAAGTACTTGAAAGACAGAGGTGATCAGATTCTTGTGATACTGCATGCCAAAGTTGCACAAAAGTCATACGGCAATGAAAAAAGGTTTGTGAACATTTTTGAAGGAAAACAGAGTCCTGCTCATTCTGTTATATCAATTCAATTTCAACGTTAACCCTTTGCATGCTGGGAAATTTGTCGTCTGCTAAAATGTTGTCTGCTAAATTTCTAAAATTAGCATTTGCCTTGATTTTATTCAAAGAATACTATCAGAATAGCAAACAGTTTGGATCCGGATGAGACGCCACGTTCTGTGGCGTCTCATCTGGATCCAAACTGTTTGCAAAGGCCTTCAAAATCCGGTTCCAGCGCTCAAAGGGTTAACTTGTATTCACTGTGATTTGCAGTCTTGTATATGTGACTTTTGTAATACATGTACTATAGGAGGAAATGGAAACAGAGTTAGTTGATATTTGAGTCCCGTTCGGAGAAAACTGGGCATGTGCGTAAAGTGTTGTCCCAGATTAGCCTGTGCAGTCCGCACAGGCTAATCAGGGACGACACTTTACTCTTTTATGAACACTGTATTATGTGAATTGGGAATAAGACATCAATTTGGGAATAAATTGTGTTTTATCAAAAGTGCATAATATGCAGTTTTATATGTTGTATTTATCTAGTTTTACAAATTATAATTAAAACATATACTTGCATATATATCAGCATCATTTAAATTGATTTTACTACAAAACTGGATTTTTTATTTATTTTAAAAAAAATCCTCATGAAATGAAACAGTGTCTATGCCGGGGCATGGACACGGTTTAAAAATGCACTTCAAATGATAAAAATTTAATCACTGTTAATGAAAAAGTCATGGAAAATTTCTTATTAAGCTTAAATTATAGATAATATATTACAAAAATATATGTAGATCATGAAATGAATAGTTTTGTTTGAGAAAATCACCAAAATGATGTCCATTCCCAGTTTGATGTCTTATTCCCAATTCACATAATACAGTGTTGATGGTATTTTTCGTTTAAAGGAAGTCTCTTCTACACGAAAATCCAGTTAAGGCGGAAAGCGTCGTCCCTGATTAGCCTGTGCTAACTTTAACGTCAACACTTTACGCTCATGCATTAAGCCCAGTTTCCCTGAAGGCGACTCATATGTATGTTAAACATGCTATGCATGAATTCAATACTGAAGTCATTTGTTGAAAATGGTAACAATTTCTTTTTTGTGCCTATTTTACTGGGTAAAACAATTTTTGGTGTACAAAGTCCGCTAGAATTTAAAAACATGGAGTCAAGGACTTCTTCCTTAGAAACAATTTTTGGCTCAGTTTATCTTTTGTCATAACTGAATGAGACCTGGGCTTTACCCCAACCACTTTAAAAAACGGCAACAACAAAACATTTTTACCAAATGGTCAGTTGCTAACTTATGGACATAAAACAATAATTGAAGTTTATTGACATTAATTTCACTGTCAAGAATGATTTGAATTAGGCAGTTATATTAACAAATACAAGTTTTATGATACAACATAGTCCATAAGTTAATCCATTAGTTCAGCATAAGCAATTTGAATTTACGTTTTATATTCAACAGTTCTATAGTGAGTAATCTATCTAATATTTGCACAATTATAATATTATATTGCCTGTTTCATTCTTTAGCAATTGACTTTTAAAACATGCACATACCATATCACATTTCTTTCAAAAAGTGTTACAAATAACTAACACCTTAAAAATGGGCTACTTAATTTTTAGCTCACCTGTCACGAAGTGACATGGTGAGCTTATGAGACCGTGTGATGTCCGTCGTCCGTATGTGCGTGTGTGCTTGCGTGCGTGTGTCCGTCAACAATTTGTTTGTGTAGACAGTAGAGGTCACAGTTTTTATCCAATCTTGATGAAATTTAGTCAGAATGTTTATCTTGATAAAATCTGGGTTTGGATTGAATTTGGGTCATCTGGGGTCAAAAACTAGGTCACATAATAGGTCAAATAATAGAAAAACCTTGTGTCGACAATAGAGGTTGCAGTTTTCATCCAATCTTTATGAAATTTGGTCAGAATGTTTATCTTGATAAAATCTGGGTTGGGATTGTATTTGGGTCATCTGGGGTCAAAAACTAGGTCACTAGGTAAAAAACTAGGTCAAATAATAGGAAACCTTGTGTAGACAGTAGAGGTAAGAGTTTTCATCCAATCTTTATGAAATTTGGTCAGAATGTTTATCTTGATAAAATCTGGGTTGGGATTGTATTTGGGTCATCTGGGGTCAAAAACTAGGTCACTAGGTCAAAAACTAGGTCAAAAAGTAGAAAAACGTTGTGTAGACAGTAGAGGTCACAGTTTTCATCCAATCTTTATGAACTTTGCTCAGAATGTTTATCTTGATAAAATCTGGGTTGGGATAGTATTTGGGTCATCTGGGGGTTAAAAACTAGGTCACTAGGTCAAAAACTAGGTCAAATAAATTATAATATAAAAACCTTGTGTAGACAATAGAGGTCGCAGTTTTCATCCAATCTTGATGAAATTTGGTCAGAATGTTTATCTTGATGAAATCTGGGTTGGGATATTATTTGGGTCATCTGAGGTCAAAATTAAATCACAAGGTCGGATAATAGAAAAACCGTCAACAATTTGTTTGTGTAGACAGTAGAGGTCACAGTTTTCATCCAATCATTATGAAATTTGGTCAGAATGTTTATCTTGATAAAATCTGGGTTGGGTTTGAATTTGGGTTATCTGAGATCAAACATTAGGTCAGTAGGTAAAAAACTAGGTCACTAGGTCAAATGATAGAAAAACCTTGTATAGACAATAGAGGTCACAGTTTTCATCCAATCTTCATGAAATCTGGGTTGGGATTGTATTTGGGTCATCTGGGGTCAGAATCTAGGTCACAAAGTCAAATAATAGAAAAACCTTGTGTAGACAATAGAAGTCACAATGGCCATCATGGCCCTCTTGTTAAGTAGATATTTTTTTGTCTGGCAAAAACATGCTTGTGGAAGTGGAACTGATTGCGTCCTAGATTTAACCTAGAATTTTATTGCGTCTTTCTTTCGAGCATGTGAACTAATGTAAATAAAACACATGAACAAGGACTCTTTATATTTGCTGAAATATAATTATTAGGTTGAAGTAACATTTATGGTTATATTCCATAACCTGACTTAAATGTCTTTTTTGCAATAATTAGCTTTCCAAGGTTCTTTTGTCTACCCCCGCCCCCCCCTCCCCCTGCCTCTAACTGCTTGGCAATGGTTTATGTTAATTTCCTTGTTTCCTTCTATTTCCCCTGTTTTGGCAATGGTTTTTATTAATTTCTAATTTCATCTAGCTCGATGCATAGAAAGCCTTAGGCTTATTTGAAAGGCTCTCAAGTCTGTTTTCAGAGATTAGAACCAGTTCTTTTTTGGGGGGAAATCTAAAGAATGCTCCTGCAGTGGGGATCAAACTGATGGCAGAAACCATATCCACTACTCCTCTTCAACCTATATGCAAAGGTTGTTGTTAATGCCCAGGTTCTTCTGTTCACCCCCTGTATCAACCTGGTTGGCAATGGTTGTTGTTAATGCCAAGGTTATTCTGTCCCCTGCATTTACCTTTTTGTCAATATTTGTTGTTGATTCTCAGGTTTTCTGGCCCCCCCCCCCCTGCATCTACCTTTTTGTCAATATTTGTTGTTGATTCCCAGGTTTTTCTGTCCACCCCCCTGCATCTACCTGTTTGGTAATGGCTGGAAGCGCAAGAAAGAGGAGATGGAACGAGGCGGGGCATCAGAGCAGGAGTCCACGGTGTGTGCGTTCATGGGCATTGGGAACTCCGACCAGGAGATGGTACAGCTGAACATGGAGGGGCGGGTAGGTGGCTGTGTGGTGCTTATAGAGACTTAACTCTTTCAGTGCTGGAACGGAATTTTGAAGGCCTTTGCAAACAGTTTGGATCCAGATGAGATGCAACAGAATGTGGCATCTCATCAGGATTCAAACTGTTTGCTATTCTAATAGTATTCTTTGAAAAAAAAATCAAAGAAAATGGCTTATTTCAAGAAATTTAGCAGACAATATTTTAGCAGACGACAAATTTCCCAGCATGCAAAGGGTTAAGCTTACTGTTATGCTGATATGAGCTGTACTTGCAAACATGGGCTTTATGCCATACGTCATAGCCATATGTCATATCTCAATAGACGGCTAGGTATGCGTGCATTATGGTCAGGGTGTACTCTGTCTGCTATGGAGTCATGCAAGGGTTATTTGATGTCATAAAGGGATAGGGTAGCTTTAAGCCAGACAGCACACATGCACAGGCTAGTCTCAAGCACACATGCACAGGCTAGTCTCAAGCACACATGCACAGGCTAGTCTCAAGCTACTGGCTACATATGGCAAAATGCCAATTTTCTCATGACACCACTCGTATCAGAGTATTGTAGCGTGAAAAAGGAACAATAACCACGTTTAGTTGTTTTGTAGATTTAAGGCTTCACATACCTGTAGTGAAACATTCTAGCTGACACTCAAGAACATGCATAACACACCCTATTGGTTAATGTTTATATAGATTTGTCAACACTTGGCCTGTTTTAAACTGGAACAAATTGTTAAAGACAATTAAATTGAGTTTGTAGATTGGTGTTAGGTTTGTAATACTTTTACTAATATTGATCTTAATCTTTGAGTCTTAAAAATGTTCTTAGGTTTCCTTTTGTTTTGAAAACAAATTTCAGTTTGAAAAAACTCAACACAACATAATGTTGATGATGCTTCCTTTCTTTCAGAATTACTGTGCAGCTAAAACATTGTTTATATCAGACTCTGACAAGCGAAAGCACTTTATGCTAAGTGTGAAAATGTTTTACGGAAATGGACAAGACATTGGTGTGTTCAATAGCAAAAGGATTAAAGTGATATCTAAACCATCCAAAAAGAAGCAGTCTTTGAAAAATGCGGACTGTGAGTATACTATACATTATTATACCTCAGGTGATTTGCTCATGTAAAAGAAGACATCTCTGCTTAATATTGCCGATAACTAGGCATAATAACGTAAACTAACCTTTTTTGAATAATACAGAATAACATCTTAAATGCATTTACGATTTAATTTCATACTTATTTTTAAACTAAATTCATGACTTTATGAAAGATAGTATTGTTGTTTACTCATGCATCTCGTTCATTCATGAAATCTGACTTTTGTTTTACATTTATTGGGATATATTTTAAAATAAAGATTGTCACTTGTCATTGAAGTGTTGTCAAAACAAGTATAATAAGCAGATTCGCTGTCATAACCGAATGTACAGTATAACTGTAAATTCTCATTAAAAAAAAAGACTCCAAAATCTTGTAAAAATGTATTCATGCGCGATTATCACACAAACAGCATTTTCTTTCAAACAATCTCATACAATGCACAAACAATTCATAATTACAGATTTTGTTTGACATGAAAAAACATTCCTTGATCATTAATGCCTAAAGTTTGTATTAAGTTGCAATTCAATGTCTGTTTTGCCATAATAGACAATCACTTATCATTTAGTCGCCTTCTTATTACATCACTCGCCAGCATAGTGTTGTTTTTAACACCTTAAAAACTTTAAAGAGCAGATAAATTGAGATCTATCGATTTCTGTTAAAAGTTTCATTGTTCTTTTTAACAAAATTTGATGGCAAATAATTTGAAATTGACATTACCAATAAATACATTTCATATCGAATATGTTGTATATTTATTGTTATTTATTGTATTTTTGTTGAGTTATTATTATAGCAGTTATTGTACTGTATGCTGATTAAAGAGTGCATCCAGATAAAACTTGATTTTGTGTTGGGCGTTATGAAAACACCTTGTGCTCCTCTACTGATCTACTGTGTAGACTGCGGTGTTTTGACAAAAGGGATTCAGATGTGTAAATGCAACTCTGCTTTTTTTTCCCCATAATTAACAGTATTAAAATGTTTTGAATGTCATTATTTTTTTAATCAATACATTTGTATAAATATAAAAAAGCAATGCAAATTGTGAGATAACATAATTAACCCTTTCAGTGCGGGAACCGAATTTTGAAGGCCTTTGCAAACAGTTTAGATCCAGATGAGACGCCACAGAACATGGCATCTCATCTGGATCCAAACTGTTTGCTATTCTGATAGTATTCTTTGAAAAAAAATCGAAGAAAATGCTTATTTTAGAAATTCAGCAGACGACATTTTTGCAGATGACAAATTACCCAGCATGCAAAGGGTTAATGTCAGTAATCACTTTGATTGGGCATCTTGATCTGATATCAAGCATACAAGAGAATTCAATATTTTGTGAATGCATACTTGGGAATATTACATGATAGTTTATGTGCGTTGTATACACCGATAAATCTTATATGCGCACACAATTAGAAAAATATGTACAATTATGAGTAGCTTTTTACATTCTGGTGCTACCTATAACCAGAAAAATACGCTTATTATTGTGTCTGCTTTTTCAGTGTGTATAGCCTCAGGGACAAAAGTGGCTCTGTTCAACCGATTGCGTTCACAGACTGTGAGTACTCGGTACCTCCACGTGGAAGATGGTAACTTCCATGCCAGCTCCATACAATGGGGAGCGTTTACAATACATCTGTGTGAGTGTAGCTATTGTGTATTTTATATCTTTCTGATTGAAAGGTCTGTGATTGTAAGAAGGGTATATTTTTATTAAATCTGTAGTTTCCCATGAGTTCAATTCCTGTTCCTCAAATTTTTTGTTGACTTGAAGTTTGTTTTCAGTACAAGTATTTAATTTGCTTTATATTTATATATTTATTGTTTTAACCAAAATTTAAGGCGGCATTTTTCCTTATATGGCTATAGTAAAACCTTGTTAACTCTCTAGAGGTCACATTTATTTTCCGATCATCATAAAACTTGTTCAGAAGATTTGTCCCAATGATATCTTGGATGAGTTTGAAAATGGTTTTGGTTGCTTTAAAAACATGGCCACCAGGGGCGGGGCATTTTTCCATATATGGCTTTGTGACTTTAGTAAAACCTTGTTAACACTAATGGCCACATTTATTGTCCAATCCTCATGAAATTTGGTCAGAAGATTGGTCTCAATAATATCTTGGATGAGTTCGAAAATAATTATGTTTGCTTGAAAAACATGGCTTCCAAGGGGCGGGGCATTTTTCCTTATATGGCTATAGTAAAACCTTGTTAACACTTTAGAGGTCACATTTTCTTTCTGATCTTCATGAAATTTGGTCAAAGATTTGTCCCAATAATATCTTGTTATCTCAGGTGAGCGACTTTGGGCCTTTCAGGCCCTCTTGTTTCATAGTTTTGATATTGTGCACAAGTCCCTCTAGCACATTGAGTGCTTTTCATTCATGAAAGGTGTTCAGGTGAAAGAATGCAAAATGTACTTTGACAATTATTTAATACTGCAGATGAATTATTGAATTGAAATTAATTAAATAATTAAAATAATAATATATATGATGTTTGAAAATAACAAGTTTTGATCTCTGAATGCATTTGAATTTGAGATCTTCAACAAGACTGTCAGTACATGTTTGAGAGTACATTCCTGACGGCCTTTTAGCTCATAGTTACACTGGCTTGCATTTTTTTTGCTTGTCCATGTGCCCTCAAGCCACTGGTAATAGACTGTGTATAATATTAATGTATTGCAAATCACAAAACATTACTTTAAGTGAATGGAAATTGCTGATTTGATGTATTTGAAGAAGCTGTTAACATGCCTATATTGATGATTCACATTTGGTTTGATAGGTGTATTTTTCCAAACTGAAATCAACTGCAATTAAGATGATTTGTGATTCTGTTTCTAGTCTGTTGCAATTATAAAGCCCTGTAGATGGACTGCACAGGCTTTACCTTTCTGTTTACCACTCACAACACTCTTTAGTTACGGTATCATGTGAAACATTAAGTCATAAACACATATAACACAGTTTGAAGATAGGAACGAATCCTAGGAATAACTATATTACTAGTACAGTCCACTCTCGTTATCTCGACATCGGATATCTCGATATTCTCGATATGTCGAAGTAAGCTCAATGTCCCATTTTTTTCCCTTCTTTGTCTATATAAATAAACATTGCTTATCTCGATTTCCGTTATGTCGAATAATTCGATATGTCGATATAAAATTGTGTCCCCAGTCCCGATTTTACATGTATTTACTGTGGTTTATCTCGAAGTGCGAATAACTGCCTCAGAGTCGGCAAAAGGTGAGAAAAATTGTATATGTATAATTATTATACTTAAGAGGTAGGCTTACATGCCTACATGGCCAATAGGAGTATGCTCAAAAAGGTAGACAACTTTGGATACCAACACTTTTATTAATTGTTTCATTACCACCCATAATTTTTGCAGTTTTAATTTAAATACATTTTTTTATGCACAGCGCCCTCATTTTCCTATGAAATGATTTACATGTGTTTATTATCAATGAGGCTTGCAGGCATAATGAATACCAATAGTCATTCGTTAACTTGACGTTCCTGCATTACAGTGGGATGAGTTGTCTAATGATATTACATGGTCTTTATAGGGTTCCTGATTCAAAACCTTTTTAAGTACTGATGTTTTTGTGAGAGCAAGGTTTGTCATTATGGAACTTAAAACCTGGCGACAGTCTTACTAAACATCGGATATAAAATTTAAATAGCAACTCAATTTTTTGAAGTTTTTTTTTATGTTAAATCCCAAACTCTATGATTAGTTCATTTCACCATATATATATTTGTTTCCTTGATGTCTTTCACATGTATTTTTATTTTTCATATTGACAATTCTATAAATTGTGAATTAAAGATCTTTTGCAAGATACGGCCTTGACCTCCTACCTGTTGTTTTAGTGGATGACAATGAGTCGGAGAGTGAAGAGTTCACAGTAAAGGACGGCTACATCCATTACGGCTCCACTGTGAAACTCGTCTGTTCGGTCACTGGAATGGCTCTTCCTAGACTGGTACGCCATTTCAGTCTTTTATTTTATGGTTCATACTACAGTTTTTTTTTTAACATTTTGGGATTTGGGGAGGGTTCCTTAGAAATATCATGTTCTTTTGACTAAATTTGGGAAATAAATGTTGTTTTTATGCTTACAAATACTTTGAAATTGATAATAAAAGTGATTTGAATATGCTTTGGCAGATTTCATTGAAACTTTGTATGAGTGTATATATGGATAAGAAGATGATGCACGCCAAATGGAATTGTACACCATCTGTTAATAACGGATTAATGGCCCTTTGCATCTTTTAATAATGCTTTTTAATATAAGTTTAGTGCTTTATCTCCATTAACACATGAGCCAGAGCCATGAAACTTGCCATAGTTGTTCTCAATCATCTGGGTGTGCTTCACATTTAACACCCATAATCCTAGGGGCTAAGGTCAAGGTCTAACATTGAGGTCAAAGGTCACAACTTTTTTGTCCAGAAGCATATTGGCGGGGGATATCAATTCAACGAAATTGCTTGTGTTATTTAAGAATTTTAGTATATATTTTTAATCATGTGTAAAATATTTCACATTTCAAAACGAATCATTACATTTTGTAGTAATGCTAGTTTGTATTAGAAGAAGTAGTGAAATATTGTATTACACATGTACATTTGATTTACTTGCAAGGTTTTATGTTTACAATTTCAAACATCAAGATGACATAGAGAGGTCCAAAGGCATCATTGTCCTATATACACATGTCTTGTTTACTGATTCTGTTTGCATAAATATTAACAAAAGGCAATGTTTTTTCTGACATTTTTTATTTTAAGCTCGATTATTATATATGAAATATATATAGTGGAGCTATCCTACTCACCCCGGCGTCGGCGTTAGCGTTGGCGTGCAAATGTTAAGGTTTGCGTACTACCCCAAATATTTTAAATGTCCCTTGACATATTGCTTTCATATTTTGCATACTTCTTTACGAACATGACCCCAACCTATAAACAAGAGCAGACAACTCTATCAAGCATTTTGATATAATTATGGTCCCTTTTCCACTTATAATATGCAGCAAATGTTAAGTTGCGTACTACCCCAAATATTTTCAATGTCCCTTGACATATTGCTTTCATATTTTGCATACTTCTTTACCAACATGACCCCAACCTATAAACAAGAGCAGACAACTCTATCAAGCATTTTGTTATAATTATGGCCCCTTTTCCACTTAGAATTTGCAGCAAATGTTAAAGTTTGCGCACTACCCCAAGTATTTTCAATGTCCCTTGACATATTGCTTTCATATTTTGCATACTTGTTTACCAACATGACCCCAACCTATAAACAAGAGCAGACACCTGTATCAAGCATTTTTACAGAATTATTGCCCCTTTCATACTAAGAATATGCATATTATTGATAATTCTATGTTAAAGTTTGCGTGCTACCCCAAATATTTCCTATGTCCTTTGACATATTGCTTTTATATTTTGCATACTTCTTTACCAACATCACCCCAATCTATAAACAAAAGCAGACAACTATATCAAGCATTTTTACGGAATTATGGCCCCTTTTATACTTAGATAATTGAACATTTTGCCTAAATTGCAGTAACTTCTTTATTTATGATCAGATGTTGTTAATGATTTGACAAAACAACACTTACCTGAATACCACAATGGATTCCACACAAACAATACACCACGCCCCCCCCCCCCTCCCCCAAGATTCCCTGCCCCCTCCCACCTTCCACCCCTCAATTTATTTTTTCCCTTTTTTTATTTTTGAAAGATCATCTTATAAATGACCACACCCCACATTATACCCCTCTCTCAACCCCCCCCTACCCCCCCCCCAAATTTTGATTTTGATTTTTTCCTTTTTTTATTTTTGAAAGATCGTCTAATAAATTATTGAATATGAACAATTTCCCCATGTCTGGGATGATGGCCTACGTTATACTGTCAAGCACTTGAATAGTCGAGCGCGCTGTCCTCTGACAGCTCTTGTTTAATTGTCCTCTGTTTCGTGATGATTCAACCTGGGACAATTCCTGCAGAATAAATTCAAGCATTTAATTATTTTAATTATCCTTTTCATTTTCTCATGTTTGTATATAATCAGGAAATGATTGACGCATTTCATCATTTCATCATTTCATATCTTATGGGCATGAGCTGAGATTAACAAGTCTAAACTCACACCATACTGGTTGTCTTGAAATGGTTTCTACTCAGATTTCAACCAGATTGCAAATAACATTCCGGTCCCTTTTTCCCTTGTGGGCGGTTCTCAATGCCCAACAATTTAAACAGATTTCTTGGTACATGTTATACTGTAGTCAGGAATACTCAAATAGATTAAATTTGTTTGTAATAAATCTATTATAAAAACAAAATAATAACACATTAGAAAAATAAACACTTTTTTAGGACATAATTGAAACGTTTTGTATGTTCTGGTTTCTAAAAAGTTGACATGATTGTTTATTTGTCCTTAGTTTTGTAATGTTTATTTCTCTAAATGAAATATCCGCACGGGATTCAAGAGGCACAGATTCCTGCATTTTGGCACAAGCAAATATATTTGATGAATTTTTGAGCACAGTAAATTTTCCTCCTTGTGTCATTTTGACCCAATAAGATTCATACAAAAGAGTCAACATCAGTCCATTGTAATAACCCAATTATGCCTCTAATAGACAATCATCACTGCATATTTAAAACACAAATCTATTGAAGGGACCCCTGGGACTTAATTTATCTTTCCTCAATTTCATTCATGTCACTGTTTAAATGAGAAAAGTTCAATAACAGCTCTAGTTACTTATTCCGCTTTAGTATGCTATTGTCACAATATTGTTTTTTTCTTCTTCGATCCTTTGAGTTGATAAAATTATTTGACCAAAGTTTTGTTGAAATAAACCTCAAAAGATGAAATAGCTCTCCCCAGTGAATTCATTTACGTCAAATGGTCCAGATCACATATCCACATGCTTTAATATGCAAAGTTTTTTATGTACAGTAAAGTTGTGAACAAATATCAATAGGATATTTTACTGTTGTGATAGTGTTATACTCATTATATGTTCCCACTGGGTTATAACTAGCATTACAAATGAACCCATTTATGCCTAGCGTCCTGAAAATAGGACATTGCAAACAGCGTAGACCCAGATGAGACGCCGCATAATGCGGCGTCTCATCTGGGTTTGCGCTGTTTGCTTGAAGGAATTTCTGTAAGAAATATTCTAAAAATAGAAATAAATATACCAGACATCCACAATTTTGGAAATAACTTGATCCAATTTAGAAGGATGGGTGAGTCCATTAGGCATAAATGGGTTAATGATCTTTCATAATATATTCTCTTAGCACTGCCTTGTTAAATGTGTTCCATTGTCATGTAAGGCAACTTAAATTGAAACAGTTTAATTGCTTTCATTCAATGTACTGTGATATATTACTCAGGTCTCAAACATGTCTTGGAAATTTTCATTCCCAAGATTTTATGTCAAATTAACATAACTGATTGCATTGCTCTAAATACTTAGATATTTATTGTATGTTTGTAAAAGGAAGGACATGTAAACGATTTAAAGGATATGAACACAAAATCTTAAATTTGGTTTTATAATAATTTAAATGTATTACTATATTGAAGTTATTGTGTTGTACCAAATAGTATTTAAAAAATATACTTTATTTCACATACAATTTTTGCTAGAATCTGGTGATATTTTCATGATAAGTATTCTGCACTCAGTTCTGTTTTAAACAAATGACCATAAGCTAGTCCAGTTAAAACAGACTTAAGAATATTTGAGAAATCAAGGCCTGGTGTAAATTTTCAGGTGATCCGCAAGGTGGACAAGCAGACGGCAGTGCTGGATGCAGACGACCCAGTGTCCCAACTCCATAAATGTGCCTTCTATCTTAAAGACACAGAGAGGATGTACCTGTGCCTTTCCCAGGAGAGAATCATTCAGTTCCAGGTAAGAGTTGGCAATTGGTGGCACCAGGTGACAGTTGGGACTTGGTGGCATCAGGTGAGAGTTGGGACTTGGTGGCACCAGGTGCCAGTTGGGACTTGGTGGCACCAGGTGAGAGTTGGGACTTGGTGGCACCAGGTGAGAGTTGGGACTTGGTGGCACCAGGTGAGAGTTGGGACTTGGTGGCATCAGGTGAGAGTTGGGACTTGGTGGCACCAGGTGAGAGTTGGGACTTGGTGGCACCAGGTGAGAGTTGGGACTTGGTGGCACCAGGTGAGAGTTGGGACTTGGTGGCACCAGGTGAGAGTTGGGACTTGGTGGCACCAGGTGACAGTTGGGACTTGGTGGCATCAGGTGACAGTTGGGACTTGGTGGCATCAGGTGACAGTTGGGACTTGGTGGCACCAGGTACCAGTTGGGACTTGGTGGCACCAGATGACAGTTGGGACTTAATGGCACCAGGTGACAGTTGGGACTTGGTGGCACCAGGTGACAGTTGGGACTTGGTGGCACCAGGTGACAGTTGGGACTTGGTGGCACCAGGTGACAGTTTGGACTTGGTGGCACCAGGTGACAGTTGGGACTTGGTGGCACCAGGTGAGAGTTGGGACTTGGTGGCACCAGGTGAGAGTTGGGACTTGGTGGCACCAGGTGAGAGTTGGGACTTGGTGACACCAGGTGAGAGTTGGGACTTGGTGGCACCAGGTGACAGTTGGGACTTGGTGGCACCAGGTGACAGTTGGGACTTGGTGGCACTAGGTGACAGTTGGGACTTGGTGGCACCAGGTGAGAGTTGGGACTTGGTGGAATCAGGTGAGAGTTGGGACTTGGTGGCATCAGGTGACAGTTGGGACTTGGTGGCACCAGGTGACAGTTGGGACTTGGTGGCACCAGGTGACAGTTGGGACTTGGTGGCACCAGGTGACAGTTGGGACTTGGTGGCACCAGGTGACAGTTGGGACTTGGTGGCACCAGGTGACAGTTGGAACTTTGTGGCACCAGGTGAGAGTTGGGACTTGGTGGCACCAGGTGACAGTTGGGACTTGGTGGCATCAGGTGAGAGTTGGGACTTGGTGGTATCAGGTGAGAGTTGGTACTTGGTGGCACCAGGTGAGAGTTGGTACTTGGTTGTACCAGGTGAGAATTGGGACTTGGTGGCACCAGGTGAGAGTTGGGACTTGGTGGCACCAGGTGACAGTTGGGACTTGGTGGCACCAGGTGAGAGTTGGGACTTGGTGGCACCAGGTGAGAGTTGGGACTTGGTGGCACTAGGTGACAGTTGGGACTTGGTGGCATCAGGTGAGAGTTGGGACTTGGTGGTATCAGGTGAGAGTTGGTACTTGGTGGCACCAGGTGACAGTTGGTACTTGGTTGTACCAGGTGATAGTTGGTACTTGGTTGTGCCAGGTGAGAGTTGGGACTTGGTGGCACCAGGTGAGAGTTGGGACTTGGTGGCACCAGGTGACAGTTGGGACTTGGTGGCACCAGGTGACAGTTTGGACTTGGTGGCACCCGGTGACAGTTGGGACTTGGTGGCACCAGGTGACAGTTGGGACTTGGTGGCACCAGGTGACAGTTGGGACTTGGTGGCACTAGGTGAGAGTTGGGACTTGTTGGCAATAGTTTGGCACATTTTGTCAATTTCCAAAGTTTCTTGTACTGTTGTTTCTCCAAAAAGACAAAGTGAATTGTATGTTAAAGACTAAAACTTTTGATGATGACAGACATCATTATTCTTTAAATATGGTTGTCATTTAATTAATATTAATAAAATTTGAATCTAATCATAAGCATTCGAAACCCATGAAACCACTTACATAGCATTACAATTGCACACACTTTTTTAGAGCCATTACTGTAGTGGGAAGTAAGTCATACTTTTTATATGGAGTTCATCAGCTTAAAAGTGTGTCTTGAGTTTTTGGAAGTTTGGTCCAACAGTTTCCCTTAACAAGGTGTGCTATATCTGCAGGCAACACAGTGTCCCAAAGAAGCCAACAAAGAAATGATCAATGACGGAGCATCATGGACAATTATCAGTACTGACAAGGCTGAATACACCTTCTATGAGGGCATGGGTCCTGTCAAACAGCCCGTGACCCCTGTACCTGTGGTCAGCAGCCTCCAGGTACCATGAGGGAGTGTCAACGGCTAGTGTGGTCATTTATATTTGTGTCTTGTTCTGAGAAAATTGGGCTAAATGCATGTGCGTAAAGTGTCGTCCCAGATTAGCCTGTGCAGTCCGCACAGGCTTATCAGGGATGACACTTTCCGTTTTTATGGTATTTTTCGGTTAAAGGAAGTCTCTTCTTACCGAAAATCTTGTTGAGGCGGAAAGTGTTGTCCCTGATTAGCCTGTGCAGACTGCACAGGCTAATCTGGGACGACACTTTACGCACAGGTATTATGCACAGTTTTCTCAGAACACGACATATTTATACTTGAAGGGCTGTGTTATTATAAATCATCTTTTGAAGGAAGTTTGTTGAAAAACAACAAATACAAAAGTTCCTTACACTAACAACAAATACCTTCCACAGCCACAAAACACACATTAAAATATTTAGTAAGACAAATCATGTTATTGAAAGTGTTGAATAATTAAATGAGGGTTATAATTTGTAGTTGTAGGTTTATAATAATTTCTCAAGCATAACTTATAAACAGATTACAAATTCATCGAGTTACAGGACAACATTTTTGGAAGATTAAATGTAAATGGACACGGCAATTTTTTCATTTTGTCAATACTTTGTAAGGAAAATTTACCACGCAATTAATTAAATCTATTTTACATCTTTTGATGACAGTTGAATGGAGGTGGTGATGTTGCCATGTTGGATCTGACGGGGGAGAACTTTACTCCTTCCCTTCGGGTCTGGTTTGGAGAGGTCCCAGCAGAAACCATGTTTCGCTGTGATGATGGTATGCTGTGTGTGGTACCGGACATCTCTGCGTTCAGGGCCAGCTGGCGGTGGGTCCGGCAGCCACTTCAGGTAAAGATACTGAAGAGCCAATTAGTAGAAAAGGGTCCATGCCATATGCAACCGGCTAAGGTCCAGACCTATCTGCATATTCCGGCAATCAAAGCTGGCTTATCAGCTTATGAAACCTTGCAAGATTGTTTAGCAAACAGAGAATGGGCAGGCTTCTCTGGAATATACTATTATAATACCTATTTTTAGCTCAGCTGTTTTCATTGAAATCCCGAGGTATTGTCATAGCCAGCTCGTCTGCTGTCCGCGCCAGGCTAAAACCTAAACATTGGCTCTAAAATCAAAGTGCTTCCACCTTCAACTTTGAAACTTCATATGTTACTGCACCTTGATGAGTTATACACGCCACCCATTTTTGGGTCACTAGGTCAAAGGTCAAAGTCACTGTGACCTCCAAAAAAATAAATCTGACAAGCTTTCATTTATTCAAAACTGCACCTGCAGCAGATTGTTGGCACCCGCTATTCGGTGCTCTTGTTACATTATGCAACTGTGGGAGTCATTTGGTTATGCGTTACGTATTTTGCTTGACTTGATGATCTCTCCAACCTGTCTGTCTTAAACCCATTTATGCCTAGTGGACTCTGCCATCCTTCTAAATTGGATCAATTTATTTCCAAAATTAGGAATGTCTATTATATTTATTTCAATATTTAGAATATTTCTTACAGAAATTCCTTTAAGCAAATAGCGCAGACCCAGATGAGACGCCGCATCATGTGGCATCTCATCTGGGTCTATGCTGTTTGCCAAGGCCTTTTTTCTAGATGCTAGGAATAAATGGGTTAATTTGCCCACTGTCAAATGTTTGGCTATTGCTTCCCTGTGTATTTTCACACTGCTTTGGTCACCGTGAGGACTGAACATTACCCAGGTGTTGTTTGCAGTTAAAGGTGGGATATTTAAGTGCATCATTTGTATATGTGTATAAAACATAAATCAAATAATAATGAGCTTTGCTACTGTGGACAGATTAATTTGGTTATTGAAATGAAATGTTTGTGGTAAAACTTTAGGGTGGGGGATACACTTTGTCTTTCAAAATTTGCGTCTATTGTTTGAATGTCTATCATATTTTCAAAATGGTTTGAGTTGTAATCAATTTGGCGCTGTATTATTCTGCCTATATTATTCTAAAGGTTCCTCTTGTTTGCACAAAATGGCCACTGAAGCTATTGCCCCTTACTAAATAAGTTGCTCTTAAATGTGTAATTTTGACATATTTTCTAAATTTCTTCACCATTTGGCATGTTTAACTTAATTATTCTTAAATCTATGGAGAAAAATCTACATTGTTGTGCACACAAATTCTTCCATTGCTAAAGATAGAAATATGTTGCACATCAAAGGTTTTCATCATATGGTAAGGTTTTATAAATCATTATAAATTATAACTTCAATTTTCATTAGGTGCCAAATTATGTAAAAAGGTTGCACTCCACTTCACAATATAACCGCTTTAACTTAAAAAAGAAAATACAACAATATTTTCATCTTCAATGTTAACTCTTGATCATGGGTCTTCAATAAAAATGATGAAATAATGTTAGAAATTGTATTTCATTTCTCTCATTCACTGTTCTCAGATCATATTTTTATAGTCATTAAGACTTTATATTAACCCCTCATTGAGGTATTTTGATGTAATTTTTGTGACAGTGTCCTTGCAGACTAGCCCGGGATTGCAATTGTGGATCGTTGAGTGATGGTCACTATTTCTTAAGATATAAACAAGATTTGTTCACTTAATTACTCTGCTCTGAGAAATTGTGCTTAAATTTGTCTGAATGCAGTCATGAGATCGCGTGATTGACAGGAATTGTCCATTGCACTATCAAAGCAGTACAAAAGTATAAGTAAAGCTCTTGTTCTTCTGTTTCTTTTGTAATAATGTTAACATCAATATAGGAAATAAAGTGAATACAAATCATAGTTATTTGTTAAAAAATTAGTTACAATATTGATGTAATTGTTATTCAATAGATCAAACATTATTTTCAGGTTCCAGTGTTATTAGTGCGAAATGATGGTGTTATTTATTCCACCGGACTTACATTCACTTATACACCTGAGCCTGGCCCACGGCAAAGGTGCAGAGATATTGACATGCTGCTTGATCCAGAAGATTCCAGCTCTTCAGATATTCCCAATAGTGCTAACTCCAGTGCAACTACTTACACAACGTCCGTGTCTCGTATTGACCTGTGAAGGACATGCTCTCGTACATGTGGGTTGTGATACACATTTTGCCTACACTTGGATCCAGTTTGATGCTCGGTTATTCATTATCGCTAACCATTATGCAATATAAATGTCATATGCATGCCAAATCCAATATCACCAGTATTCTGGGCATAAATCATGATCTGAGTCATGTCATGTAAACGTCGGTCTAAGGAGTCGTGTTCTGAGAAAACTGGGAATAATGCATGTGCATAAAGTGTCGTCTCAGATTAGCCTGTGCAATCTGCAAAGGCTAATCAGGGACGACAATTTCCGCTTTTATGACATTTTTCGTTTAAATGAAGTTTCTTAGCAAAAATCCAATTTAGGCGGAAAGTGTCATCCCTGATTAGCCTGTATGGACTGCACAGGCTAATCTGGGACAACACTTTACGCACATTCATTATGCCCTGTTTTCTCAGATCACGACCCATATCTAAACAGTGTAGCTTTAGATATGCGTCTTCATCCGTATACATATGTAGCATGCAGGGTAGCTACTGACAAGCCTGCACGAATGCGCTGGACTGGAGCCACGCGGGCTGTGTATGGGATCATACCCATTTTTGAAGGATATAACTCATTATGAATGTTGCAAATCAAAGGAACGCTGGACTAAAAAGCTGTTTGTCATGATATCCCCACAAAAGCTGAATGTACACAGGCGGATCAGGGTCTAGATTCTTCAGTTGTATTGTTTTTTTTCTCTTTAAAGGTCTCACAATTAATCCTTCTGTATACCTAAACTGCGCTCTGATAAGTTAATCATACCATAATCTGAAGATGACACTCAAGTGTTTGTTCATGATGTCCAATTTTGAAATGTCATGCCTTTAATTACTTTGGTAGCACATTCTGAAAACATTTTTTTGTGTGCTCAACATACCTAAAATTTGATCACAATTGATTTACAATCATTTGATTCTTAGGGCATTGAGCAGAAACAATGTTTTTCAACTATCAAGCTGGCTTGAACATGGTAAGTAATATATACACTTATCCATACTTTTTTTTACCGAGTTGAAGGGTATAGATTGTGTTATTGAATTTCAGTGGTAAAAATTCTTAAAAAGATAAACAACAAAACAATTGTAAAACATATTACATGTATTATGTTTATTTTAAATATGGACTCTCATCAGTAAGGCTTGCTATGGTTCAATTTAATCTCATAAGTTATATAATTATAGTTTAAAGATAAGTATGAAGGAAATTTTGCATGCTTTCTAGTAAGATTCTGAAACGTTTCACCCCTTAAATTTCCAATGTATGTTTGATTTTGTGAAGGTAACAATCTTTTTTTTAGTTTATGTAATTGTTAATGAAGCCATTGATAGAAATGTTATTTTTATGTTGAAGTTTTGTATTTATATTTATTTTGACCTATCTGTAAGTGTATGAATGTACATTTAATCAATTAAGTTTTACCCGGAAGCATCAATGAAAATATATTTTATTAAATTATTATGCATTTCATTCCATTATTTTCACACAGTTCGTCTTGATAATAAAATAACACTGAACTGACATATTGATGTTTATTCTGCTTTTTTATTGGCCAGTGAAATGAAGACATTGTATTACAGAGCAGTAGTTTCAGTTTTATAGTGCCTGTGCATGGTGTATATATTGACATAAATGTATGATTTTAAACACTTCATTTGCAATAAATGTATTTCCTCATTCTGTAGATTTTGTATGAATCTCACATGTTCATCTGCCCAGCCCCTGCTAGCTACAAACTAGCTTAAAGCTAGCTAGCTAAAAATACCAGCAAAATGGAAGGAATTTTTGGTTGAAAACTATCATATGAGTTGATGTTGAAGTTTTCAGCTGCTATAAATCAAAAAGATTTGTCTGCTTTAATTTCGGCTTCTTTTATAATCATTTCTTATGGCCAGGCTTACAGGTAGTCCAGGAAAATCTAAACAGAAGCTGTTTTTATGTTGACACTTTTATTGTTTTATACATTATTTTTAATTTAACAATTTATACAAAATATGAAATAATGTATTTTCTTTTGGAAATTTATCAGTAATTAAGCATCATCAAAGCATTATCAATTTAACCATCAAATAATTATTATAATAGCCTTGACAAAATTGTATATTAAAAATGATTCTAGATTTTAGTTTAAATAACTACATGTATATATTTTAAAATACGTCCCATTTTTGTGTTAGATTTCTGTGAATATATAGAGGTTATTATCTTTTTTAAATATGTTTGCAAAATAACTTAATTCTTTTAAAAGTATTTAAGTACAACACCAACTAAAAGAGAACTGATGTCTTATTTTTGAATAATATGGAAAAAATATCCTTTCAAAATCCATTTAAGTAAAAATGTATTCCCATGCTATTCACCAACGTGCGAGTTCACAAACATCAACAGTACTGCACAATTTACAGTATAAACAAGAGCTGTCACCAGAGGATGACTTATGCCCCCTATAAACGCTTGATAAAAGTTATGAGCTTTTTTCGAAACCTAAACACAGATTTCGAAACCTAAACGCGGACCCTAAGTTCAAGGTCAAGGTCAAAGAGGTCAAAACTTGTGTGCGTATGGAAAGGCCTTGTCCGTATACACATGCATACCAAATATGAAGGTTATATCTCAAGGACATAGAAGTTATGAGCATTTGTTCAAAACCTAAACGCAGATTTCAAAACCTAAACGCGGACCCTAACTTCAAGGTCAAGGTCACAGGGGTAAGTTTTTGTGTGCGTATGGAAAGGCATTGTCCATATACACATGCATACCAAATATGAAGGTTATATCTCAAGGGACATAGAAGTTATGAGCATTTTTCGAAACCTTAAAGCAGATATACAAACCTAAACGCGGACCCTAAGTTCAAGGTCAAGGTCACAGGGGTAAAAATGTTTGTGCGTATGAAAAGGCCTTGTCCATACACACATGCATACCAAAAATGAAGGTTATATCTCAAGGGACATAGAAGTTATGAGCATTTTTCGAAACCTAAACGTAGATTTCGAAACCTAAACGCGGACCCTAAGGTCAAGGTCACAGGGGTAAAAATGTTTGTGCATATGGAAAGGCCTCGTCCATATACACATGCATACCAAATATGAAGGTTATATCTCAAGGAACATAGAAGTTATGAGCATTTTTTGAAACCTATGAGCATTTTTCGAAACCTAAATGTGGACCCTAAGGTCAAGGTCACAGGGGTAAAATGTTTGTTGCGTATGGAAAGGCCTTGTCCATATACACATGCATACCAAATATGAAGGTTATATCTCAAGGGACATAGAAGTTATGAGCATTTTTCGAAACCTAAACGCAGATTTCGAAACCTAAACACGGACCATAAGGTCAAGGTCACAGGGGTAAAAATGTTTGTGCGTATGGAAAGGCCTCGTCCATATACACATGCATACCAAATATGAAGGTTATATCTCAAGGAACATAGAAGTTATGAGCATTTTTCGAAACCTATGAGAATTTTTCGAAACCTAAACGCAGATTTCAAAACCTAAATGCGGACCCTAAGTTCAAGGTCAAGGTCACAGGGGTAAAATGTTTGTTGCGTATGGAAAGGCCTTGTCCATATACACATGCATACCAAATATGAAGGTTATATCTCAAGGGACATAGAAGTTATGAGCATTTTTCGAAACCTAAACGCAGATTTCGAAACCTAAACGCGGACCCTAAGTTCAAGGTCACAGGGGTAAAAAATTTTGTGCGTATGGAAAGGCCTTGTCCATATAAACATGCATACCAAATATGAAGGTTATATCTCAAGGGACATAGAAGTTATGAGCATTTTTCGAAACCTAAACATACGTGTGACGAAGACAGACAGACAGACAGTCCGATCACTATATGCCGTTTTTTCTTCGAAAAGGAGGCATAAAAAACAATTTTATATTCTTATTCTTATGACTTGCTTACAAGTTTCGATGTACATGTGTAAATTGAAATTATTTTTTTATGGATAGGAATTAGAGTAAACCAAAGTGACAGCATTACAAGAAGTAACCAGAGACAGTAATTTAATCAGTAACAAATATCAAAATTATCAAATGGCCAGTTTACACCTGTATATGAACAGACTGTTACCCTATATACTCATGAGGCAGAAGTAGAAAAACATCAATGGTGCACCCTTTCAAGAAGGTAGTCTGCATTAACCCTTTGCATGCTGGGAAATTTGCCTTCTGCTAAAATGTCGTCTGCTGAATTTCTAAAATAAGCATTTTCTTCATTTTTTTTCAAAGAATACTATCAGAATAGCAAACAGTTTGGATCCAGATGAGACGCCACGTTCTGTGGCGTCTCATCTGGATCCAAACTGTTTGCAAAGGCCTTTAAAATTCAGCTCCAGCGCTTTAAGGGTTAAGACCTATGATGTCTCTAATTTTTACTTGCTTATAGGAATCAAATTATCCCTCAATAAGACTATTTTGCTGGGTCTTGGTATGTCTTTTTATTGTGAAAAGGCACATAGATTTACAGTAAATTCCTCGCCTTCAGAACACAACTGATATTAAAATTGATTTGGATTACAATTTATAATTTTTTGTTTTTTTAAATCGTCAAAAGATGCATATAATGGCTATTTTAGACCATAGCAAATGTTCAGTAATACTGTTTCCTCACAAATATCATAACTAAAAAAAAAATTTGCAAATTTTATAAAGCGTTGCAACGCGAAACGATTGAATAATTTGGAGAGCTCTGTAGTTGTCGTTTAAATTTGTGAAACTACAAAGATTGCTTATATAAGGTATAAAATATGCTTCTTATGTATGCTTTGCAGGTTAGCTCAGTTGGCGAATGCGTTTTTACTTCAGGATTCCGGGGGTCACTGGTTCGAGCCCTGCTGCAGGCTACTTTTTTTTTCCTTTTTAAAATTTTATTTTTGATTTTTTACTGGAGCTTTTTGCTTGTTAAGAGCAGTTATTTCTAGCAATAATTGTGTAACCCTGTGGTCCAGGTCACTCGGTCATTTTTAGCTCGACTATTATATATGAAATATATATAGTGGAGCTATCCTACTCACCCCGGCGTGTCCATGTCCGTTGGCGTGCAAATGTTAGAGTTTTCGTACTTTCCCAATTATTTTCATTGTCCCTTGAATATTGCTTTCATATTTTGCATACTTGTTTACCAACATGACCCCAACCAAAAAACAAAAGCAGACAACTCTATCAAGCATTTTGTCATAATTATGGCCCCTTTTCCACTTAGAATAAGCATCAAATGTGCAAAATTTCGTACTAACCCATTTATTTTCATTGTCCCTTGACATATTGCTTCGTATTTTGCATACTTGTTTACCAACATCACCCCAACCTATAAACAAGAGCAGACAACTCAATCAAGCATTTGGTCAAAATTATTGCCCCTTTTATACTTAGAATATGCATATTATTGATAAATCTATGTTAAAGTTTGCGTACTACCCCAAATATTTCCTATATCCTTTGACATATTGCTTTTATATGTTGCATACTTGTTTACCAACATGACCCCAACCTATAAACAAGAGCAGACCACTGTATCAAGCATTTTGACATAATTATGGCCCCTTTTACACTTAGATAATTGAACATTTTGCTTAAATTGCCATAACTTCTTTATTTATGATCACATTTTATTATTTCTTTGACAAAACAACACTTACCTGAATACCACAATGGATTCCACCCAAACAATACCCCACGCCCCTACCCAGAATCCCCCCCCCCCGCCCAACCTCCCCCCCTCCAAAAAAGTTCTTCACACAGCCCCATCAATATTTGCTTCTCCTTTATAGTAACTTCTGAATGAAAGTCTATTCTTTTATAAAAAAAAGCACAGGATGTAAATATGTTGATGAATTGCTTAGCAATACAAATTATATTACAGTTAGGCAAAAAAGTGCAAATAGGAAAAGTATGAATGAATGTTCTCTTTACTGCAATTCTAAAGCAGAAAAGTGTGAAACCATCTGTCAGTAACATCACGGACTCTAGATTACACGGATAAGAAACGGGACCGTTACGCCAAATATCTTGTTGTGTCTAAGTCACGTGACCGTGTCGTAACTATCGATCTTTTATCGAAGCGCCGAGGTTATAAATTTGATATACCCACTCACGTATTTTGTTAAATTATAGTTTCATTTCTAGGCCGATTTTGACAAATTATATATCATTAGAAAGCTTACGTAACGTAGTTTTCAGATATATAAATATTAAGTTTTTCTTCTGATTTCGGCAGCCCGGCGAGTTATAACTTTAACTTTTGCAAATAACATACCGTTTTAGAGTTTTAGAATCTAGATTTACGGTTGACATGTTCGTACTTTATACCGATTTGTAGCGTTTATATTTGGAGTTTCAGTTTTAAAAATAACATCTTGCTTAGGAGAATAGAATTCTGTATTCGATAGAAAAAAAATTGTTTAAAAACGAAAGTAATTAAGGAATGAAGGCGGGAAAATGTAGCGCGCGTTCCTAACGCACTGAACTGATGCTACGATCTTGGCGATTATGCTTTTGTTTAGATACCGGCCATTGAATTTCCTTTGCCATGATTATTATATTTTTTATGAAATATATTGAAATATTTTGTTCTAGAGACATATCCATAAAGCTAAGTATTAATGAAGCTTAATAAATTTACGATTTCAGCTCTTGATTATAACACAGAAAGGGTGTTAATTTTATGATGAAACAGCGTATACAAATGTATAGCGGACCCTCTTGATATTTTTCGGCTTTGCATACTTCAAATATAATGGGTGTCAAAACATTCATCGTTTGTTGTTTATTATCAAAAAGGTAATTATGTAAAATTATATGAAAGGTTATTAACCATAAATTATCAATTAATTAAAATTATTTAAAGATTCTTGAAAATCACGGTCAACTGTCTATGCATGTATATTGAAATATCTTAATAAGTTAACAGAGTTATAAATATATAGAATTCTAAATTAAAACTCTGTATTATTTGTATTTTTCGGAAAGATTATTTAACCCCGTTGTGGTCAAATGAGAATGCTGTTTTTAATTATGTTGTTCCGTACACTACCATACACTCTTTATAGGACTACGAAATGACGGAGTTTTTTTACCGGTACCCGCTAAATACGTTAAATGTTAAGTATTAGATTTTTTAAATGTTTAAAATGTACATGTATAGGTATTAAGCACTTATAATTATTGTGATTTAGCTGGCTGACATCTATACAGTATTTAGTTTATGGCAATCTGTATGGGCAGATGACTATAAATGTTTTCAATACGCTACATATCTTATAAACGCAAAATTGAGTATTTGGCGTTACATTACTCCAAGAAATGACCACTAATACCACGAGAAGACATGGAGGTATCATAAAAAGTGTAAACTGACCAGACATTGCCACCTGTGGTTAGGGACCAATATACAAGTATAGGTCCCTGCTGTGGCGTATGACACCATAGTGTTATTTAGTATTGGTCGGCACAGTATCTGATCATAACGAGATAATTGGTGTGTGCTGAACACAGGGGCAATAAAACCACAGATCTATCAATAAACAAGATTATTGAGATATCTTTTATTGAACACCGCGATAAAAATGCTCAAACCATGGACTCTAGATTACACGGATAAGAAACATGTCAACATTCTCAGAATCATCACTGCTATATGTGTAATCACCTAACAATTCGTCTAAAAATAATTTATATATTTGAGTTGAAGACGATGTACTGTTGTTTAAGTCTGAATAAACTATCTGTCTGCCTGTCCAAATCCAAGCCGTCATCGTCCCGGTGCAAAAAATCTGATTTTCAATAGTTGGACATGATGCCCTGATGTCAAAATACGAAATGACCCGCGTAACACGGACCGTGATTTTCAAGAATCTTTAATAAATTGATAATTTAAGGTAAATAACATTTCAAATAATTATACATAATTACCTTGTTGATAATAAACAGCAAACGATGAATGATTTTGACACCCATTTTATTTCAAGTATGCATGCAAAGCCGAATAATATCGAGAGGGTCCGCTATATACGCTGTTTCATCATAAATTTTACACCCTTTCTGTGTTATAAACAAGAGCTGAAATCGTTAATTTATTAAGATTCATTTATAATAAGCTTTATTGATATGTTTCGTGAACAAAATACTACAATATATTCCATAAAAAATATAATAAGATGGCAAAAGAAATTCAATGGCCGGTTTCTAAACAAAAGCATAATCGCCAAGACCGTAGCATCAGTTCAGTGCGTTAGGAACGCGCGCTACATTTTCCCGCCTTCATTCCTTAATTACTTTCGTTTTTAAACAATTTTTTTTTCTATCGTATACAGAGTTCTATTCTCCTAAGCAAGATGTAATTTTTAAAATTGAACTCCAAATATAAACGCTACAAATTGGTATTAAGTACGAACATGTCAACCGTAAATCTAGATTCTAAAACTCCAAAACTGTATGATATTTGCAAAAGTTAAAGTTATAACCTGCCGGGCTGTCGAAATCAGAAGAAAAACTTAATATATATTGATATATCTGTTTACAACGTAACGTAAGCTTTCTAATGATATATAATTTGTCAAAATCGGCCTAGAAATGAAACTATAATTTAACAAAAGACGTGAGTGGGTACATCAAAATGTATAACCTCGGCGCTTCGCTGTACGCTAATCGTAAAAGATCGATAGCCACAACACGTTAAAACGCGCGGTGGTAAAACATAAAATGTGTATTTCTTGTGTTTAACTCGCTATAAATCCATTAATAACAACGGGAATATACTAAAAGTTATATTGTTTTGAAAGAGGAATTAATAAGCAACAAGATAACGTATAAACCAATAAAATCGGATGAATAGTTTTTGCATAAGATTGAATTTACTACAGTAAGGGTCAAATACTCGATTCATCTCCTGTCAATATACACTCCGTGGTAACATGCTGATTTTTGCAAACGAAGATATAATGCTATTTCTAAAGGTATTTTGCTTCCTAAGAATGGAGATGAATGAATGCTGACGTATTTGAACAGCAAAGGCAATAACACAAGCAAACTTTCACATGTCCTTAAGTAGTATGTGAAAATAATGAAGTAACATAATATACTCTATACATACATTTTACATACATTTTCTGGGGCATCAGCAAAAACCTTGTTAATCAGATTCTTGATTGGGAATATTTTCCAAACCCAGACCATTTTAACAGTTACTATACGCACCAAGTGCAGGTCTACGTAATAGACTGTCCGACATAACGTCCCACTGCACAATATGGCCACTGTAGCCAATCAAAGTACTGATAGTACTGGTGTGACGATGCTTTTGAACAGGATTGATATAAAAGCATCTATTTAAGTTTATCTACATCACCACAATTGTGTATGTGGGTACGAAAATTTTGGGTAGGAAAAAAATGGGTACGAACATTTTGGGTACAACAATTATGCCAAAAAAAAAATTAAGTACGTAAAAAGATTTGGTTACGAAAAAATTTGGGTACGAAAAAAAATGGGTACGAAAAAAAATTTGGTTACGAGCAAAAATTTGGGTACGAAAAAAAAATGGGTACGAAAAAAATTGGGTACGAAAAATGTACGGTACGAAAAAAAAATTGGGGGTACGGGGAAGTAGTACCCGTGGGTAACTTGATCCTTTCAGCGAAACTGGGAGGCGGGTTACATTCTCGATCAAATATAACAAGAAATATCTTTAAAAAGGTATTTGACGTGTATTTTCTGTACCACTTACCTTACAAAACTGGCTGTTACAGTAAAACGTTTGTGGGTAATAACATTACGTTTCAGCATATAAATTCAAAACTTTACATGCTCTTTAATTACACCATGCTCTTTAATTTCACATGTATATCATACCAAACTTAATATTTCATTGTTTCCTTTCCTAAGTTGATGATGCTATGAGTACGGACGTGATTTCACAATCCCATGTGCATGAACATATACTTGTTCTCTTTTGATTATTGTTCTTTTTCTCTAATTCAATAAGCGTAGGCATGTTTGTTCGTTAAGTACGGCAATAATTTCATGATGATTCCCGATCGAAAGTGGGTATGAGCACATAGTCGTAAGAGCACTTGAATACGTGAGTTCGCCCATGAACACATGGTAAGGTTGATGTGGCTCTGTAATTTATGTTTGAAAAGTTGATAAAATATGCAAAATGAGAAAGCACGCAGAAGAGCGAGTATCACAGATATGATAAGGCTGTTATGCTGTTTATATACCATAGTCGCTACAACGTTTACAAATGACAGGTTCGAAATAATTCGTTTTCTTTACACTCATGATCGCGTTTAAAGTTAATTATACACGTTTTAATTCGCAATTTATTTACTGAATCACGACAAATGTCAAATACAATACAGAAAATGCATAGTTGTTTCATTGATCTATAAACATATAATGGATTGAATATAACTGATTTAAAATTAACGTTTTCAAACTATTATTAAATCTTTTCCCAGAATATGCTGTCCTATTTATAGCTGAGCTTCCTATACCTTTATCAATGATATTCAGCGAGGTATGCCGATTAGAAAAATCGAGCTATCTCAATCGGACTGGCTCGGTCTTTTACATAGGTTGCCATTGTGAAGAATTTTTTCATAACATGATAACTTAGACGATGCTTCGCAGCATCGTCAAAAATGGATATTGCCCAAACAACATTGTTTTCTATCTATGATACGTTTTGATATTTATTTTCAAATATATTTATTGTATGGTCCTCTTCCAAAACAATTCTAATGTTTGGGGTTTTTCTTACCCAATGTTTAGGTAAGTAAATAATTTTACACAAGTGTTCTTTATATGCCACAAATATTTAAAAGGGTTTCACCCAATCGCACAAAATACTAGCATAACGCTTTAAAGAATAGAAAATGCAACATAACATTTTCTTTTTGCATACCTCATGAACGCTAATAAATGAACTGGTCTTCTGAATATATTTTTACTTGTTAAACCCTTTATATAGTTTTATATAATTTTTTCTCCAACCTAGACATGTACACGTACCGTCTCGGCAAAATCAAAACCCTGCTTCAACGAGGGTTTACCATATTTAGCTCAACTATTCACATACTATTCATAGCTTATTTATTTACCAAAATGTCAGCGCTTGCGTCCGCGTTAGGCTGTGCTTAAGGTACACGTGCAGCCTCCCTATATCATTGTTGTACTACAGGTATTCAATGGGAACTTTGCACTTGTGTTTGTGGTCATTGTGTCATGTCACTTACTCTGACATGAAATTTAGCAGAACTATGGGCCATTATGTACATAGACATATAGTTAAGGTTAACGTAAATCACGACGCAGTTCTCATGAAGCGAGTCTCGCGTTCTCTAGTTCATTGTAAATGTTTGGATAACGTGGCGAGGAATAAACATGGCATAGATTGTGGTGAAAGAACGAGCATTTTGTATCTCGTTAAATCGATGTTACCAGACCACATCTAGCCTTTAAATTTAGCATATTGCTACAAGAAACTCTGATTTTTTATGGGTAAACTTTATTTTACGAAATAATTTGCGAAAACTCCTCTTTTAAAATCATCTTCTTATTAATGTTCATATTTTTACAGGAAAGAAATGTTTACTTAGACTGCTTGGAGCTGGCGTTACTGGAAGTCGTTCAATGACGAACGCTTTAATGCGCTACCTGGCATACGGTATGTAGCAATTATTGAAATAAAAAGTAAATTGTGCGCAAATATTTATTTACACTTATTTCATTTGGACAAACTACCACAAATAGAATGTGTACTTCCGCTACAGGAAATATCTGCACTTCCGAATGTCGTCTGCAACCCCCGGCGTAGTCATGGTGAAGACATGTAGCGACGGTGAAGACATCTCCTTTTGTTTGCTGAAAAACGACCTCCCCGTGCCGATACTTGCCGCTGGATTCTCTGTAGTACGGCGCGACTACTTGCGTGACAACGTGCGCTCTATATTGTTAGCTCGCGGTCGCGAAGGCTTTCCGTGTTAGACAGCATGTGGCATTTGTATTGTTGCTCAAGTGTTTAATTTAACCAGTAATGGTAAATATATGATGTATTCTGCACGTTTGTTTGTATCACGAAAAAATAGAATAAGTAAGTGATTATTTAATTTGAAAAAAAGTTAACGGTATTCAATTTTGTGAAGAAAATCATAAATTAATATTAACACAATATATGGCATAACCAAACAGTAACACATTAACGTCATCGGTATCAAAACGTAAAACATTGAAATTATCAATCAATTACGGACAATACAATAATAAAAGATATCCGTAATGAACTAGAAAAAAACTCCGTACGATATGACGTCAAAATTACGTCGTAATGACGCTCGTCTCAGCGTTACATAGGTTCATGCAAATGGAAATAATTATAAGCTATAGGAAGAAAAGTATGACGTTTTATACATGTTTTGAACCGGAAAAGAACGTACATACCGAAAATGCAAAAAAGTAAAAATCGAAGAATTTGTCAATCAGGCTGGTTTTCTCATGGCGCGATTCATATATAATTTAAAAAAATGTTATCTTAACCACCTCATTAATCTTTGTGACTTTATTGTAAAGATTTGTGAAAACTAGTTACTGTTAATATTCTTGTGCTCCATTTTGCCAAAGACCTATAGTAATCTATAGGTCTTTGATTTTGCGCAGCGCCAACATTAAATCATTTGACGTCTAATATATTATCCGGTACATATTTAAACATGTAGATCTACATATGTGAACCACAAGAAATCGAGGAACTGGTTGTTATTAAATATTCTGCGTGGTATTGATCTAAAATGACACCACGCGTAACAAATATATGGGTTCATCTCAAAGAGAAGGCCGCTTTCATAACGCCTGGTGTTATGTTCAGTGTCATATGAACGTAGAGCGATAAGCATTGCGGTTGCACAACGTCCACATGAACAATAATTTTTTTATAACTGATAAATTTAATGACAAACATTGCATGTGACTTTATACTAGTGTGATGAATTAACATTACTCTATGGATAGAGTTGTGTCAGTGTTATATAATATGTCGCGGTGTACGTTTAGATGTGCTTTATATTTTGTCACGATTGTTTGTTGGATCGGAGTCTTTGGTCAGCATATGATAGGGACGAAGATTTACTTGAATAGGTGTTTTAATAAAGAGCATTATTCGATTTTAGGAAGTCTGTCAGCGGACCAATGCCAAGATGAGTGCATAATTAGGAGTCGTTACTGCAACGCCGTCTCATACGAAAGGTTAAGAACCGTTTGCCGCCTGTACAATGACGTTGACGTCTCGAACGTTGAGACCGACACGTTTACGTGCGTTGGGTCGAACATCGTGTATCGGACCAGTTTCAAAAAGGTATTTCAATTAAAGACAAAATCCTAGATGTGAATTATTTAGTAGAAATTCATGTAAGTAAACAAAAGTATATTAGACATTGATTTGTTTTCGGTCCCGCGAGTCACCGGGTTTTACGTATATACTTTTTTATATATTTTTTTATTTGTATATGTTCTGCTTTTGAATTAATACGAACCAAGTTTATACTTTATACATACAATCAAACATATATCATACACTAAATGTAATTATATAAGCGCATTTTTACGCAGCACATTAACGTGTTCATGTATGAACCAGCACTTATAAACAAAACCTGCATAAGCACATTATACACATCGCTGATATATTATTCAGCAGTACATGTATTTATTTGTTTGCTTGTTCATTGTGTAAAGAATGACATTATGTAAGTCTGTGTTTTTATTAGTTGTCGTACATATACAACGTTTTCGATTACATCCGTTGACATTGTACATGTTTTGATGCAACCGTTCCATCCATAATAATACTGCATCTACAAAATAACGCCAGACTTAAAACAAAGTGTCATCTTTTCCTCAAATCAATAAACGATTGAGTCGATGACATGTTAAATGTCTCATAAACATAATTATAATACCATTATAGTTTACCACTTGTGACTTACACTCATGTCTATTTGCATTATCTCCGACGTTATCTCGCGCCTTAATACCATAATATAATACCAAGCTAATGCTCCAATGATAATTTTACGTAATAAAACTAATATAATTCTTGATAGCATTGTAGGTTTTGCATTTAACAATTTAACATTTACCGTTTTGTTAAATTAATTCATGAAAAAGGCTTACCGTCAGAACCAGAAAAAGCAACTGAAAATTCATAAGTCATAGTTCATATGTCCACCAAATATTCACATGCCTTTACAAAGATATTTTTTAAAGACATTGCAAACAACATCGTTTACTTATACCAGCTTTAATTATTATATGACGGTTTATAAAAAAGTCAACTTACTGCGCAATGTTTAAATCAAATATCAATTGTTATGCTTGTGAAAAAAGAAGAAAAACTTTATCCATTTCGCATGGAATAATAATTGTAATTACTCTAGGCACAATCATAGGTTAAAATACAGCATACGCAATAGAATATTCATCCTTTTTATCCGATTTAATGATAAGCCACTCGTTTGTTATGAGCCCGTTTGACAAAAACCCAACAAATTTCATATCAATGGAAGACCCGGGCGAGTTGCCAGGGGTCTTACGGCGGGAAATATTTGTCCGGCTCTAAATGTTGTCTAGAAATAATGTATTTTCAGGTTTCTATCTACGATGTCAATCTAATTAAAATTAAATCCTAACGCTGGAACGTTTAGTTTACGCCAGTCAGCGGTAAGTATAGACTGTAGTAAAATTGAACAATGAGTTTGACTTAATGCCCTAAGTCTAAATTCAAGGTCAAATAATAAGTGTGGGGGATGATTTCTTTATGCATTTGCAGGATCACGGCATTTGTCCAGAATGGACTGATTTGAAAATAGCTAAGCATGGATGATCAGCATTACAAGTCGGCGCAACAACTTTGTCTGTAAGTCCAGGGTCAAGGTGATCAACATTAAATTGTAAATCTCCATTATGAAACACTTATCTATGTACTTTGTATCAGCATAACTTTGTCCATCATGTGGGATAAGCAAATATTTTACAGAAAGGATAAGCATGATCACACTCGTAGTGAAACAGATTTTACCTCACATAGCAAATAGTCTGTAAGTCATGATGCCCATCGGATAATTCGCCTCTAAGAATTGCATAATGAAAAAAACATGCGCTTGCAGTGTGTATGTTTTCCCACACCCGAGTTTGCTTTGCACGGGAACTTTTTTATATTCATTATTTAGCATCTTTTCATACAGTGATTTGCTACACACACACACACACACACACACACACACACACGCACGCACGCACGCACGCACTCACGCACGCACGCACGCACGCACGCACGCACACACACACACATCTGCGTACGACAACACACACTTGAACCTGGGTTTAAAGAATTAATGTGCAAAAGACACTTTGAACCCGGGTTCAAAGTCTCTTACCTATATAGTTAACTATATTGTTAACTGTTAAACCGTGGTTTAAGACGAATATGTGCACTTCGTTTGCCATATAGAATTCCTGCTGCAGATTTCCGAGCCGTATCAGATTCCCCCCCCCCCCCTCACGCTGTACTACCAGAAATCAGTCAAGCGCTATCGGATTGGTTATGCAAGAGGCGCGTGATAGTGTATTAGCATACGCTGCTTTTCATATAATTTTATGTTCAATAAGGTTTTCCATTATTTCCGTTTTGGCAAATTGACAAAATTGAAAAAAGTTGTTTCAGATTCGCAAATGTTCGTTTTATTTATGACATTTGTAAGGAAACAGTAATACTGAACATTTACCATGTTCTAATATAGCCATTTTATGCATCTTTTGACGATTTAAAAACCTGCAAATTGTAAAGCGTTGCAACGCGAAACGATTGAATAATTTGGAGAGTTTTGTTGTTGTCGTTTAATTTTGTGAAACGACGAAGATTGCTTATACAAAGTATAAAATACGTCTCTCATACATACATGGCAGAATGGTCGAGCGGTCTAATTGGTTTTTACTCAGGGACTCCGGGGGTCACTGGTTCGAGCCCTGCTGCGAGCTACTTATTTTCCTTTTTTTATTTTTATTCTTGATTTTTTACTGGACCCTTTTAGATCAAATGTTTAATTTTATCAATATAATGCATTTAATGACAAACTTCAAAACATGCCAAAATCTGTGAAAAGGCCCCTTTAAACCTTGGTTTAAGACATTAATGTGCACTTCGCTTGCTATAGTTTTATTAATTATAATTTTCCCCAGTAGTAACAGGTTAGATTTCGGTAAGCGCGCAAGCGTTTGGGAGTTGTTTAAAGAACCGTAATACCCGTTGTACATAGCTTATGTTCTTTATAAACTAAAAGTATTTGCTTTTGCATTTGTTATATGGGGTGAAAAAAAGTCCATAAATATCATCCGGAATTTCGCGTTATCTATTGACAATTTACAGGAAAAGAAGCCACTTTTGTGTTAGCTTGTCTAGGTTTTCTAACTGCTAAGCCACGTGACTAAGTGGGCGAAGCGATCATTGTTGTGATTTTTGCGCGACGTCGTACGACGTCGCCCATGCCGCGACCGCGAACGTTTACGTTCTGAAGACGTCATCATTCTCCTTAGTGTTGTTTATGATTGTCAGTTGTACATTTAAAACGGTAGTAAAAGGCCGAACCTGGATTGCGCTTCTCGTATTATTTCACAACTAAACTAAAATTATTATACGATCGCCGAAAATCATTTTAGAGATTGTAAATCAATGGCATTTTCCATCTTTGTTTTTCAAAATCTCACCACTGTAGATAATTAGAAGGTTATTACATTGGTGTTCAAACATCGAACTTCATGTCCCGTTATTGTAACTAATATTAAATACGTTAAAAGAGCGAATAACCGCTTTGATTGTCACACTCACACAATACAAGGACAAATAGTGTATCGAATAAATGTATAGAGAATGCATGTTTGGCAAAATATGGCGCTTTGGCAGGTTTTTGTTCATGATGAAGGAATTATTGATTAAACGGCCATCCCGGACGAGTCATTAATTTGAGCAGGAAAAAGTGTTATGGTTGATGTAATTTTAACACCCTATACATTATGTAAAGAGATTCGATTGTTTTAATTGTGGCATAACAGTCAGTTTGTTTAAACGTGCACATTTTAAATATTGCAACATAAAACACATGTCATGATTTTTCCAAATTGATAAATACTATATATAATTACTTTATGTGTTTTTTATTGCGTTGCGTAACGACTGCGATTCCTGCTGTTGGTGCACAATGTAAAGCAAATTCCGAAAGTATCATTCACTTAACAAATTATTCATGCTTGCCTTTGAAAGCGTCATTAAAATTCATCCAAAAATAACAGTTAGGCAAAAGTCATGGGTATTTTTTATTTCGTCTGCAAAGGGCAAGGACCAACATTGGGTCTTATGATTGTATTCAGACGTAATTATTGGAAGGATAAAAAGCTTTGACTTTGTTATAATGATTTTTTTTAAATAATATGTGCAGAATTTATATTGTTATTGTGAGATTTTCGTTTGCTTCTGACTTTATTAAAACAATGTTTCGGTCGCGCATGCACAATAAGGTTTTTGCTCAAATCAGTGGAACTAGTGATTTATTTATTTGTGTCGCGTTCTGAGAAAACTGGGCTAAATGCATGTGCGTAAAGTGTCGTCCCAGATTAGCCTATGCAGTCCGCACAGGCTAATCAGGGACGAAACTTTCCGCATAAATTGGATTTTTGCTAAGAAGGGACTTCATTTAAACGAAAAATGTCATAAAAGCGGAAAGTGTCGTCCCTGATTGGCCTGTACGGACTGCACAGGCTAATCTGGGAAGACACTTTACGCACATGCATTATGCCCAGTTTACTCAGAACACGACTCATTTATGCCTCTCAAACCACAAAACAAACGCGTAAACTTTATCATAATAAATTATACATTTAAATATCATTATTTGGTTTTAAAGCTTTTTGGCCTTGTTCATCATTGTTATAGACACTATGGAATATAAGATTGAATCATTGAACTCTGGTTTTCAAAACAAAACTTTAAAGGGGCCTTTTCACAGATTTTGGCATTTTTTCACTTATTCATTAAATGCTTTATATTGATAAATGTAAACATTGGATCGTAAAAGCTCCAGTAAAAAATCAAGAATAAAATAAAAAAAAGGAAAAGAACATTGCCCGGAGCAGGTTTCGAACCAGTGACCCCTGGAGTCCTGCCAAAGTCCTGAAGTAAAAACGCTTTAACCTACTGAGCTATTCCGCCGAGTACACATACTAAACGTATTTTATACCTTATATAAGCAATCTTCGTAGTTTCACAAAATTTAACGACAAAAACAGAACTCTCCAAATGTTTCAATCGTTTCGCGTTGCAACGCTTTATAATTTTAAGGTTTTAAAATCGTCAAAAGATGCATATAATGGCTATATTAGAGCATGGTAAATGTTCAGTATTACTGTTTCCTCACAAATATCATAACCAAAACGAAAATTTGCGAATCTGAAACAACTTTTTTCAATTTACCAAAGCGTGAAAAGATCCCTTTAAGTACATATACTGAAACACTGACGGCTATATTTTCAAAATGATACAATTTACGCACATTAACATGCACATTGAGATCGCCGTGGTGTAGTGGATATGGTTTCCGCCTAACAATCGGGAGGTCACGGGTTCAATCCCCACTGTGGGAGCGTTCTTTAGATCTCCCCCATAGACACCAAGCAAACGGACTCGAGATCGTTTCATATAAGCTTAGGCTTGTTATGCAATCGAGCTTAAATAAATAGGTTAAAAAAAAAAATGCACATTCAATTAAGTATTCAGGGGCGGTTATAGTTTTTTGAAGTATCGAACCATCACACAATATACTTTGTATTCAAATACGTCAGGGTCATTGCACACATAGCCGAACCATGGGTAATTTTCGGGAGAGGGGCGTGTTGGCCGATGCCGTCACCGACAGACAGACAGACAGTTTATTTTGACTTGTACAATGTACATCGTCAACAACACATAATGATAACAGTACAATGTCAATTGTGATAGGAACAAAGTTTTACACATATTTACAAATCATTTACTTAGCTAACAAAGTGACGTGAGTACAAATTAAATATATAAAAAAAACAACAGAAAAAAAGAAAAAAACAGAAAATGAAAAAGAGGATGAACATTTAAAGCATTATTGCGTTAATAATAGATGTTTGTACTTTAAATGATTCTTTAACAAAAAGGCATACTTTTATAAGTTCTATTTTATTATTCGATTTCAGTAAACTTAAATATTTAAATATAGATGGCCTTTTGAAATAACATGTTTTTATGTATTTTTTTCTAATGTTTCTTAACGCTGGGCAAATGCAAATAAAATGAAATTCATCTTCAATATCGGTCAAATTGAAACACATGCAGTATCGCTGATTTGTAGCAACGTCTCTTGCATAACGACCAGTTTGAATATGTAGTGGATGTGCTGACAATCTTAATCTGGTGAAAAAGTTTATCAAACTTCTTGGTAAAATTTCTAAGTAGGACTCATATTCAAAATTGATTTTAAAATTTCGATAAACATCTAACATCGAACTGTTATTTAACTTTCTATACCAGTCCTGTGTAAAGTTATCATATACTCTGCGTTTAAATTCCTCTGCAAATGAGCTAATCTCAATATTAATGGTATTTATATCCTCAAATGCATAACTAAAACCATAGTCATCAAGCAATTTTTTAACATTAAATATCCAATTATGACAGCCTTCATTATAATCTGAGACGGCCAAGTTATATATGGTTTTAATAGTGATATTTTCAGATCTACATATCTTAAACCAATATTTAATGATACGGACATACCTATGTATATACATGGCATATCTACCCAGTTCACCATAAACACATGCATTACATGGGTTAAGTTTAACCCTTATTAATCTTGTGCAAATTTTCAAATGGATTCTTTCAAGCTCCTTAGATTTAGTATAGCCCCATACTTCCGAAGCATAGTTTAAAATGGAACCAACAAATGCGTCAAATAATTGACAAAGTATCTTTGGCTTTAAATCATAGTCATTACATTAAGATAATAAAATATTAATTGCTTTTAATTCTTTACCCGTTATGTGTTCCTGATTCAATGTGAAACTCCCAGTATAATTAAAAACAACTCCAAGATAGTTAAAATCATTCACAACTTGAATGGCATGACCATTGTAGGTCCATTTTTAATTCGGCAATAATCCGCCTCTTTTCCGAAATACTGTAATTTTTGTTTTCTCTGTATTTACTTTTAATCCCCATAAATTACAATAATAATGTAGATTATCTAAATGGTTTTGAATTTCATCGTGCGATTTACCTACAATAGCCGTATCATCAGCAAATAACAGTAAAGTCAATACAATGTCGTCAATATGCAATCCGCATTGTAAATCATTTTGTAAAGACAACTCGAGATCTTCTACAAACAAAGAGAATAATAAGGGGGACATAACTTCGCTCTGCGAGCCCCACTGCGTAAGAAAAATAGTCAGAATATGAAGACAATGACTTAACACAAGATTTGACTTTTCGATACATATCCAAAACAATCCTAAGAATTTTACCCTGTATGCCACATTTATACATTTTTAACCATAATGCATTTCTATATATCGTATCAAAACATTTCATCATGTCCACAAATATAACATATAATCTCTTATTTTCAAATAATAGTTTTGAACAAGAGAATGAAGAATAAATATTGCATCTGTCGTAGACCGCCCTTTTCGAAATCCGAATTTGGCGTCCGAAATAGATAAATAGCTAACTAAAGTAATAACCCCTCTATAATTATTAACATCTTCTTTTGAACCTTTCTTGTGTAGAGGGACAATTATTCCCTCGGTCACCTCTGGATCCATTTATGATGCCTGAAGTGAAGGTCACATACGAGAGGTACATACTAGTGTTTATATTTTACGCTGTCATTTCTTTTTTTCATGACACCATGTTTTATCCACAATTCTCATATAGCCTTTAGTAAAACCGATTTACTGACTGATGTATTCAGTTAAATTAAGTTGGATTTATTTTATACGCGGATTTCAGAACTCAGAGTTAGTTGGAATTATATTATCAAAAAATACATACCAAATACGGTGGCTATTTAATGTTGACATATAACGCTTGTGAGTTTTTAATACTTGATACAGCAAAAGAAAAAAATGCATACACTAAGCTTAGAGTCTAAGCTCAAATGTGCTACGCTATAACATATAAATCAAAACAATGTTATGGAATAATATAAACATAAACAACTTTAAAAAAGTAAATGTTAGTCGTGCTATTTTCCAACCTTTATCATATGGATTCAGATCGGGGTTGGGGGTTTCTTCATCTAACTGATGCGTGTTTCCAACTACACGTCTGAGTGTGGGCACGTTTCTGACTGGTGATTCCATGATGATCAATAACGATAGTTTCCGGACAACACTGCTATGTAACAAAAAACAACATCACGACTATATCATCAGATACCGCAGTTATTCCAATGTGTTCTGCTTTTACAGCGTCAACCAATTTCTTTCATTCTAACGTCAGCTTATTCATGAGTTGTTTTTAAGTCAGCTCGATTGGCTTTGACACTTATGTAGTTCAGCTGGCTTAACAAGATCTCCTGTAAGCACCTACTTGTGTGTGTGTGAGTGCACAATAATTAAAATTGTTTATTGGTCAAAAACTGAGATCAACTGGTGTTTGTTGTCAGTGACGCATAGTATAACATTCTTTGGTGTTCACGATATGTTACATGTAAGTTAGCACACCCTTTGGACATGAGCTTGTCAACTTGGCCTCGCCACCATTAACTGCTCATTGTTAGTCTGAAAGACTGTCAATGTAGCCATGTATCTTTTATTTTATGGGCAAGTATATTACACATATGACAGTAGCAATAGTTACATCCAGTGAATACATGCTTTTACATTTTCCAATCATACAATTTGCTAAATATATGTTTTCAAATGATATCTTGTTAAAGTTTGAAATTGTTCCGGTCAGTTCAAATTAAAAGGCCATCCGTAAAAGTGTTTCTTTTATCAGGGAAGTTTTCCTCAAATGTCTTCATTTCTAAAAGTCACACATTTTCCCAATCAACATGAGATATAAGCCGCCAAGTTTAAAGATGGATTTCGTAAAAAAAGTATGTGTGCAAGTGTTAAGATCTATTACGGATATATATATATATATATATATATATATATATATATATATATATATATATATATATATATATATAGTTCACTATTTTAATGTGATCAATTGATTTAAGTGGATAAACATAGTACCAGGACGATATCGTTTTCTTTAATAGTTACGGAATTATTTTATGTAGTGGATGTGGGAGTGGGGGCGGATGGTAAACCAAATCCACGGATAATTATTTCCATTTTATTGAATACGTAGACCAATATTTTTCAAACATAACAAAACAAGCGATACTACAAAATATTAATGAAATTAATAACACAATAAATACACGCAATCATTCACACACATTTCATAATAAAACATGTTCGATAAAGGAAAACCGTTTAACAACTCACCAGGTTAAATTAAAGTAAGACCACGAGAATGAACTTACGTCCACTTGACGGTCTTGGCAAATGCTAGTGTGATCATTAAATGTACAATCAAATAAAACAAGTTAGTGGGTGCAGGGTAACTTGACTTTGTGGTGTTCCCCCTTTCAACTTTAATGGATGTAAACATGACGGTATGTCGTGCTTTATTTCAAATAACTTTTTAAAACAATTTTTCTTGAGAATTTTAACTTGTGCATAAAAGACATATTTTTATGCTGTTTATGGTAATGTGAAATACGTCAGAATTACTTAATATAACAAGCACTTGTTCTTGCTCAAAATTCGATTTGTACTACACGGTTATGCTACACGCAATGTGCAATTGTGAGACGATTTCAGACGTTTTCAAGGATTTATTCTTATACCTTTAAGCCACACACCTTAACATGAACTACATTTCATAGTAAATTTAAGTATAAATAAGAAACATATTTTATTTATGCCATTTAGAATATATCTGGTAATTACAGGGTAGAAATCCACCTTTTAGCGCTTTAAAACTTAAAAAATAATCGCGTTTGTCGAAATGGACGTATACGTCTAGAAATCCTACTTTCGGTTAAAAAAAGCGGTACCGTTTGAGAAATAATAAATTACTTGCTAACTAGGCTATATATTTAGTTTTATCTATGCCAATTAGAATATATCTGGTGGTTACAAGGTAGAAATCCGTCTATTTTGCGCTTTAAAACTAAAAAATAATCGCGTTTGTCGAAATTACGTATACGTATAGAAATGCTACTTTACTATTAAAATTAAAACAAAAGAATAAATTATTTGCTTACAAGGCTTTAGATATAATGACAATTTTGCACACTTTCAAATTGCATCTATATGTATTAATTAACGTGTATTTCATTTCAAGGTAAGTGACTTTAAGATATCGGCACAAACTGCAAGAAAAACTGTCTTTAATGCAAATGCATTTCAATAACTTGAGATATTTGCACAAATAAAGTTCTTAATGGTGTTATTACATTCATCCAGCCCATGTGTAAACCCCTGAAAACTCCGTTGAATCTGCACCCTGAATTATATCGAATTACCAATGAGCAGCATCTTGCAACGAACTTATTCTTGATTATCATTGGAAATAACAAGTACATTTATTGCATCAGCTTTTATGGGTAAACGCCAATTTTAGAGAGAGGATAGAATTTCTAAAGTATGTTCGATGAAAAGGGAGACAATAAATTGACCTTTACTACATTTACATGTTTCGTTCTTTAGTCGAGCGTAACTAAAGAGCGCTAGTTCCCTTTCTAAAACAGTATTATTGACATTTAGGGTCACGAGCGGATGGAAACTTTGAAGGGTGAAAGGCAAACTACAAAACACGCATGACCATTTTCTGCCACCGTCTTATATCTAGTGACCAATAATATTGTGCACCCAAGTAACATGTTAAAATTCGTCCGGTAGTGTTTTTTTCAGCTGAGGCATATTAACACTTTATTGATATTACCAATTGTATTAAACGCAACATTCCTTCCAACAATATAAATGCATGCACTTTAACTTCTTGGAAACTACTTCACGTCATTTCATGCTTTTGTCGTGTACTATGGCAATTTCAATTAATTCTAAAACCGATCTTGTCGAGCACCGGTTCGTTTTGCCATCCATGTTCTCGATGTTCGTCCATAGGAATTTAATGACTCCGCTTTGTTTCGAATGCCTGTATGATTGATTAATCCCTATAGAATATAGAAATGTGAATAACTAATGACACACATTTGCGTTAACAAAGCACTTACTTTAAAAGCATACTTCTCAGTCTGCCATATAAATTATTCAATTAAAATACCCATATGGTTTACCTGTTAAATGTCCCATATACATAATTATAATACCATTATAGTTAACCACGTCTAACTTACGCACATGTCTGTTTGAAATATATCGGGCGTTATATCGCGACCTATTATCATATTCTTATTCCAAGCTAATGCTCAAATTATAATTTTACGTCATATTACGAACATCATTCTTAAAAGCATTGTAGTTTTTGCATTTAACAATGCACTTGCTTTTTTATAATTAATGCATTACAAAAGTTTACCGTCAGAACCAGAAAAAAACAACAGAAAATTCATAAGTCATAGTTCATATGTCCACCAAATATTCACATGCATTTACAGAAATATTTTTAAATACATTTTAAACAAAATCGTTTGCTCGTACCAGCTTTAATTATTCTATGAGTGATAATGACGGTTTATAAAAAAGAGAACTTACCGCGTCATGTTTAAAACAAATAAAAAATGAAATGCTTGTGAAATAATGAAGGAAATTAAAGTATTTACTTTAAACAATTCGCATGAAATAATAGTCGGCAAACTCAAGGCATAATCACAGGTAAAACTACAGCATACGCTATTGAAAAATAACCATGTTTATCCGATTCAAAGATACGCCACTCGCCTGTTTTGACGATTTGATAAAAAACACTTTCGTATCAATGGAAGACTCGGGCGCGTTGGCTTGGTCTTACGACGGGAAATATTTGTCCGGCGCTAAAAATGTTTAGCAATAATATATTTTCAGGTTTCTATGTACGATGTTAATCTATTTAAAATAACCGCTAGCACCATAAGTTTCCACCAGTCAGCTGTTTGTATAGACTGTAGTTGAATTTAATGAGTTTGACGCCATGCCAAATTTTGAATTCAATGTATAAGATCAAGTATTGGATATTATTTCTTTATACATTGGCAGGATCGTGGCATTTGTCCAGAATGGTCTGATTCTAAAATAGCATAGCACGAATGATCAGCATTATAAGTCGGCACAACAATCCGGTCTGAAAGTCCAGGGTCAAAATGATCAACATTTAATTGTAAATCTCCATTATGAGACAATTATCCAAGTACTTTGCATGAGCATAGGGTCTTCCATCATGTGAGTTAATCAAATATTTTATAGAAAGGATAAGAATGATCACAACCGTACTGAAACAGACCTCACATAACAAATAGTCTGTAAGTCATGGTCAAAGAACATAGTTATACGTCAAAAAATCTATCAACTGATAACACTTTGCACTTTGTCTTTTGATTAACGTTAATCCGGCATTTATGGATTGCAAAATACCATGAAAAAGGGCTTTCTGAAAAGATTTCGTTTGCACAAGAATCAACAGTATGCAAATCCCCAATTCGTGTGCAAAATAGAATAACACAGTATTCCTGTAACAAATAGGATTTTAAATATATTGTCAAACATCAAAATTTTTCCTGAGATGGAATGGCCCAAAAATGCCCTTAGGTCCAAAGGTCCAGCCTCGATTCAAGGTTATGCTCTAATGATAAAATTAAAATAATTAAATTGATAGGTTATTTTAGAAATAGAAAACGCTTTATTACTGGTGTACCTTTGAATCGATATTGTATAGATTTTTGAAAACTGATTACTGTTAATATTCTTGTGACGCCAACATTAAATCATTTAACGTCTAATTTATTTTCCGGAACATATTTAAACATGTAGATATATATTTATTTCTCATTAAATAAATCGAGGAAAGTGATGTAAATCAATATTTTAAGTGATATTGATCTTAATTGACACCACGCGTACCAACTTTATGGTTACAACTAAACGAGAATGACGCTTTCATAACGCCTCGTGTTAAGTTAAATGCCTGTCAGATGAACGTAGAGCGATAAGCACTGCGGTTGCACAACGTACACATGAAGAATACACATTATTTTTCTATAACTGATAAATTTAATGACAAACATTTATTAATCTTATATACATTTAATATATTGCTGTCAGAATGTTTGAATATTTTCCGCGGGTATTTCTCGAATCATTTAACTCGGTGACATAGCGAATCAAAAATGTTCAATAGGTTTATTTATATTAAAAGGCCAAAGTACGTTTACAGTCTGCGCACACACACAATGTACTTGTATTTGTTTTGCCGAAGTTGTCGATACGTTGTGTCAGGTAAAGGCCATACTTTGGACATTCTGCGGCCAGGTACGCACACTATACCAAACCAAACATAACCGAAGTTTCTAGTGATGTATATGTTGTCGACTAAGATTCTAACTAGCATTGCCATTGGTCAAACAAGCACGAGCTGGTAATAATTATTAATCGTATCACGGTTGTAGATACAGACTATTCAAATTAAGTCTTGGGGGTGCGGGGGTATGCTCCCACGGAAATTGGTTCACTAAGTGAGTCTCTGGTTGATTTTTTTGAAACGTTTTTACACGAAAGTTTGTACGGTATTGCAGATACGTTACAATGTAAAGCATATAAATGGAGCAAAAACAATTTTACAGAAGGTAAGACCGAGACAAATGATCTCATTTTTAGGTAAAAACAAAATGATGTTCTTCGGATTATCCGCCGCTATGCATTGTACAATGAAAACAAAATGCGTTCGTGGTTGTCCCGCAGTGCCCGAACCCGAGTTTGTTTTGCACGGAATACTTTTTAAAATTCATTTTATGCTCACAAAGTTGTTTAGTCGTATGGATTTGTTCCACTACTTGCTCTTAATTAGCCTGTAACAAATATTTAATTTTGTTCAGCGGCCATTGCATGTGGCCATAAAATTTCGCGCACATGATTCCAATTCATGACAATTGTCAATTGGATGTGTTTAACGAAAAAATATAAAACTAATGATACAGTATACATATCGTTGATCCTATAAAACCACTGTGACTTTATTTAATAGTAAAACCACTAAAATACTAAGAAAATGATTTCGTCATTAACGAGTGAAGGTAGAAATTCATATTGGCACAAGTCGTGGTTAGCATTTTATGTAACTTAAACAATACACGAGCAGATATGGGTTTGAATGAATGTAAAGCGAATGCATTATTGGCAAATTAAAACGTTTTTAATGTTTTTTGTTAATGATAAAATAAATATTCATAAAGTTACCGTTCCGCAAGCGTCATTGATCTTAACAGGGAAAAGTGTTAAATTAATGTGAATTATTTAGAGAGATTCCATTGTTTCACCTGTGTCATATAATCAGTTTGCACTTCAAACAGACTTCGATTAATACATTAATATTAAACTCTTTGAATTTTGTTTGCTCATGATGAAATAAATACTCATAAAGTTACCGTCTCAGAAGCGTCATTAATCTGAACAGGGAAAAGTGTTAAATTAATATGAATTATTTAAAGAGATTCAGTTGTTGTACCTGCGTCATAAAATCAGTTTGTACTTCAAACAGACTTCGATTAATACATTTATATTAAATGTTCGTGTGATGACTTTTCCGTTAAACATACCAATTTTAAATATTGCAACCTTAAACACATGCCATGATGTTTCCAAATAAATTTAATAAATAGGCTATATACTGACTTTTTAAAGTATATTCTTGCTTCGCATAACGCCTGCGGATGATGTTGTTGTTGCTTTGTGTATGGAAAATTTAGAAAATATCATTCACTTTCCAAAATAAGCATGATTAAAACGCCTTGGATCATCTTTCAGCAAATTTTATTATCACCTATGGGAGGCTGCTAACTGTGAAAACAACTTTCAAAACATAAATTTTTTACTTTTTATGACACTTAACAATATTTATTATTTTATTTCAGTCTCATCCATTTACATTTACAACATAGTATATACAAGATATAAAAACACATATATAACAACATCTGTAAATGGCCATTACAATTTTAATTATAAGAGACTATACAAATCCAATATAATACAATGAACACATTTATGGTAAAACATAGTACCTGTTTTCCGTGAGTGAATGAGTGAGTGTGATTGTGGAATTAAGAGGGGTATGGGTGGGGCTTAGGTAGGTGATACGAATACGAGTGAGTGAGTGAGTGTAGGTAGATGTGTTGCTGTTGAGTATAAGTTAGAAATGGCAGTACTTTTTTTTTTAGCTTTAATGAATTAAACTATTTTAATCAGTTAGAAAGCCAGGGGTTGACCACGTACGTTGAGAATGAATATGTGTTAATTAAATTGTTTTGTTGGTAAACTAGTGTATTGGTAGATCAACTACCATTTAACCTATGCATGTAATATAAATGTTTTCATCTTGATATATGTAGATGTATCTGACATTTAAAGAACATGATTACTGAATGACTGGAGAGAGTATATACATAATGCATTCAGAAATGCAACAACTGTACAGTTAACTAAAAGCAATGTCAGTAGCGCTAATCTTACCTTTCATTTATACGGTTACAAACTGCCTTAAAACAAGCATTTTAAGATATTGACATGAAATATTGTGACTATTACCAAATTGTAAAACATAGCTAAAAAACATATCACCCCAGGCCAGGCCTGAAATGAACTGATTAGCACCACTGATATGTACTATATCATATTCTTAGGAAATTATAAAGGTTCCTTGTACACTATGTAAAACAGAAGTATAAAGTAAGACTTAAAGAAAGAATAATCTAAATATCTATTAAAAACTATTTATTTAGTTCAATAGAAAGTACATATTAGCAATACAATACAAACATACATATTATTTTCGAACAATACACAAGGCAGGAAGAAATTGCAGTATTGCTTAATATAAAGGCTGTAGGGTACAATTTGACAGAATTGAGAAAAAAGCTCGAGGCTTATGCTATGTCTCTCTTCTGTCTGTTAGAAGCGCTGCTGTTATTGTAGATACATATCTAAATATCTGAAAGTATAATCAGGAAATAAAGGCATAATCCATGGCATGTACACTGTTGGTCATCACAGGGGTTGCAACATAGACAAATTGACCAAGACACTGCCAGTAAACATACAACAGACCACCCTTACGTCCCAGTTACACTATTTATACAAATAGTTATTTCTAGACGTAAGTATTTTGTAATAGGTTTTGGCAGTCTCATACATAACACTTTTATTGGAAAAAAAGAAATATAAGTATATCCTGATCTGACATATTAATTAAGTTGTTGTCTATATATATGGCCTAACCATGCATGTGTCACATCGGAATCGATTGTAACAAACAACGTTTACAAATAAAACCTCAATGGGAGCAATTTTGCGTATACAATTCAAAAGCTTTGGTCTGTCGACTAAAATTGTTGTCAATAGGCATTTAATATTTGAAGCTTAAAGAATGGCATAACTTGTTATTAGACTATTCACTCTGCTATTGGCATCCATAAACTACAATAGAAACACATAGACACAAGTCATGGAAATTTTCACTATTTTGTAATAACATTAGCTTGCCATATTCAAGGGCCAATAATTGGCCAGATGATCGTAATCAGACTGCATTATTAGAGGGATTTGCATTTGTTTCTGTTATTGGACGAGTTCTCACATAATATGGGAAAAACTTATATTTTTAATGTCCACCTCTGATTGTATTAAAACATTTTTTTTCGCTCGCGCTTGCTTTTTGCTATAATCCATCGAACAAGTGAATTTCTGTTTATTCGATACCAACAACCTAAAAACTCATAAAACTAATATTATAAATCATACTTTTAAATGTAATTACTTGATGTTTAAGCATTTTGACCCTGTTCATAATTGTTTGTAAAACACAATTGAACATAGATTGAATCATGGAATTCTGGTTATCCCAACATAATCTAAAGTGCACATTTTAAGACACAGACAGCTATAGTTTCACTATGACACAATTAACATTCAAATTAAATTTAATAAACAATATTCAGACGCGGTAACTGCATTTTGTGGTACGGGGGCTGAGTATTGAACTATTACAAAACGTTAAAAAAAATCTACAACACTTGAAGAAATAGCCCTATTGTGTATCAGAAAATACTTTACAAATACGGTTGCTATTTAATGTTGAAATCTAACGCTTGTGATTCTCTAAAACTTGATACAGTAAAATAAAATAAGTATATATTCTCCGCTAGTCTAGGCACAAATATGCTACAATAGAACAACTATAGTAAAACAATTTTATGGAATAATATAAACATAAAATCACCTTTGATGAAAAGCATTGAATATTTCGATCAACTTTGAATAACCCAATACACGATTTATTATTCCGTCAATAACAGAATAATAATAATAATGCTGCTTGTATGAAATAAATGCCGGACACGTCCCACTTTACACATTATTAAAATGTATTTTTTATACATTGTATAAAATGTATACGGCCATATAAAATCTCATATAAACACAAATAATTCTCCAACCCTTACGACCCAATTTTTGAAGAAAAAAAAACTCGTTTAAACAAAACACAAACCAAACATTTTTTTCTGAACACACATAAAAAATAACACACAACCATCAAAATTCCTAACAAAATGGCAAAATACAACAAACAATATTTGGATTACCCATTTATTATGTTTTACAGAACAACGATCGACACCACACTTAGGAACTTCCAACACAAATACGCACTTGAATTTATCGCGACCAAAACATATGTTTTTAAATGCAAATTATCGAAATCTTATGTATGTGACACTTGGGTAAAAAATGTCGAAACTTTAGAACATCTATTTAGGGAGTGCAAACACATACAATCTGGAATCAGCTGACATTCTTTTTTAAACAACAACAACTAAACGTTAAACTATCATTCTTTATTGTTTAGTTTGGAATGGACTCATTTATATCAACATATGTTTATTATATTGCGAAGTGTATTATTATATTAAAGAAATATATTTTTGTATTTTTTTCACTTAAAACTAAATAATCATATTAGGCAGGCAAAAGCTCTTGGTAATGTTGTATTGCATATTTTCGAACAAAAATTGTATTGCATTATAATCTTCTTTATGCAATGCCACTTTTTACTAAACTTTTAATTTATATAAACTTATATTACATTTATTCACTTTAAATAAGTTTAGTTTATCTTTGTTTGTGTTATCTAAAACACGCACGTATTTATAAACAGCATAAGACATATTATTGTCATTGTTATAAGCATTTCAAACCATGGTTTGGCACATTCCAAGACATATTTTATATTCTGTCTTAGTACATTTGTTTGCAAATGTAATACATGTATGCGATATATGCTTTAAAATGAATAAAACAAGATCAGTAAAGAAGGTTCAACGTACTACGTACATGTGGTAAATCCGACGACCATCTAGTCATTTTGTTGCGGACCATTACCAGTTAAGACAGTATGTGGAATCCAAAGTAGATAATTCAATAGGTTATTATGTTATCATTATTTTTCAACAGTGGTTTTATAATTTGGAAAAATATATAGCGCGTAACTCATACCCGCACGTAAAACAGCGTTACTATATTTATTATTATACATTATTAGCTTAATTGATGAGTTGGGAAATATTATGTGACTTTATTTTTCTCGCACTCTTTTACGGTTTAGCTCTAATGTTTTACTTCCACACGGTTCCAACTACACTGCTATAAATTCAATTCCCTGGTGGCTTTTGTGCTTAGAATGCACTACCGATTAATTTCTTTAGAAACATATGTTTCTCGACATCGTTACACGTTTTTGAAGTTTACGTAACCTAATGTTTTACCCATCGATGACCTATCAGAAACTGTACATTTACTGAACACACAATTTATAACTAACCCGACATCTAGTAAATGGGAGTTTTTCGCAATTATGTTATTGTGAGTATTTTCTATAAACATAATACTATTGTGTAACTTTTTATTCAAATTTTATCTTTCATGTTTCGTTAGACTGAGAAAGCAATATCCCATCATGAAAAATATTTAGCTGTATATTTGCGCGTTTAACACATGTTTTAAACCTGTTTTGCTTGCTTATTGGCATAGCTGTTAAGTCACACTTTGCTATTTGCACTTTACTATGTTTGCCGAAATTTAATTTTAATGTACTGCAACTGCATCTATCGAGGGCTTTAGGTGATTGTTCTGCTGTTGGAGATTATTGACTTTTGATAGCAAACTCTACAAGGAATCAGATCTTTAAAAGGCTGTGTCGAATACTTTACAAGAAACGATGTTTAAATAGCGTCCGAGTTAAATTTTATGAATTTGGAATATGTGTATATTATCAACTTGCTAACGAATGCTACAAACAATTAATTATACTTTCTTTGCAGTGAAGAACATAGTTTGAAAACATATGATATACGAGCGTTTGTTTTATAATCCAGTTTGAATTTTGAATCAACTTGAACAGCATAATTATTCTAATGTCTACTACATAGCTGAGTTTACTATCATGATGGTTGTAACCTTGTTGTGTTGATATGTATGTTCTCATTCGATATAATTGGGCAATCGGACATTTTGATGCACCCCTACGTGTTTAGTGTTCGATATCAACTGATAATTCTGATATTGCCACATTGGGAGCGTTTAGTACAATAAACCATATCGACGAACTATCGGTAACATGTCGTGCATGTTGTCAAGAATTCAACTCACATTGTAAATGCATACAAAGGACAACGTTGCATAGGGCGTATTGATCCGCCAACAGTTTTTGTAAGCAACAAATAATATATGCATGGTAACGTGTATGTTATGCAATCTGATTAAGTTAAATATTCACAAGATGCATCGTGGACACAATTTTAGCACTGATCTTAATACACATGTATTACCCTACTCCTATAGCTACGGATACAGGCATACATATCCACTGTGCATAATGGTTAAGATCTAACCATTATATTTGAGCAAAAGACTCGGATCCTGCACAGGGCAAACTATATCCATGTGTTAAACTCTGTTTCAATGAATTTTAGAATTGCCTGATGAATGAGGACGAATACGATAGAAAACATAGATGTATAATGCCCGTATTTGACTATTGATATGTAAATATGCAATTCCAATTGCCGTTTCGACATAGGGACTTTTTGGTGAGATTTGATGGTAAGTAATTTTTAAATTTCATTTTTAAGGAGGAATTTACAGCTTGGGAAATATATATAGTTTATGCCCCACTTACTGTGAGCTTTAATTTTGGGATAGGAACATGTGGAAGATAAATGATAAAGTTAATGTGCTGCACATACATAGACGCACAAACACGGAACCGCCACACAAATTCGTGGCACTATTGATCAAAAGGAGACCACATGGGTCTGTATGGGAGTACTACCTAGGCTTAATATTAGTATGCAGTCCTGTTTTTGATGTTGGGTGTTTTACCATACTAACAATACAATATTCAAATTCTCTTACGGCTTTCTTTTAACATACTCATACCTAAACGGAAAGCTTTGACGATCTAAGCAGTGTACTGGTACAAAGAGCCAAATATTTATTCAAGTAAGTGATAGATGCTTTACTTAAATGAGAAGTTGTAGAAATAATTGTATTAAAAATAAATCCACGATAAAGGCTTTTTAGCTAGTTTTATGCTTGATGGCCTCATGTTATATCAATAAAGAAATAACTAAAGAATAAGATATGTTTTATGTACATTTATAATTAAGATTCAAACATTTTTTCAATACAGATAACATACACTTGTGCTAAAGAACTGCAACTACTGCTCTTAAGGATGTTCGATCGTTTTGTGAAAATTTTCAAAATATCCGGAATGCTATAATTTTTTGTATGGTGATTAATGAATCTGTATCTGAAATTAATATAAAATAAAAAAGAGAGGTCACCGTGAATAATTTTGAGATAACGAAGGTTTTTAAATGCCATGTGCGTTTGAAAAAAGGTCATTTTTGCGGGGCATAAATTTGGGGGTACGGTAAAATGTTTTTGTGTAATACATTTAAAATGGCATAATAGTATTGAGATTGCATTAGATTAGCAACTGTAACATGTGTATTATCATAGTGAACAGTTTTAAAACCAAAAATTATGGAAATCGTAAAAAATAATGAGAAATAAGTATGACTAGTTTTTTGTTTGTTTTGAATTTTTTATTGCACAGTTCAAAATAGATAACATGCAACACAGATACATATTTCTGTTGATGTAATATTCATATTCATTTGAAGTTCTCAATAATTAAAGTCAACTAGCTAAGCATTAAAATGAAGTAAAGAAATTGATAGGTCACCGTGGATTTTTTTTTGCTATAGACATTTTAATATGGACGTAATTTCAAAAATACAATGACTAACATTGTAATAGTAATTAAAACATATCTATATAATAACTGCTCCATAACAATCAAATTATCAACTGAAATGTGATACACGTAGAAATATTTATAATGTATATTGTTATGAAAATATTTCAGATGTAACAACTGTAAAAACAATGTTGATGTTCAAATAAACATCTTAAATTACCCCACCCACCTGTTACCCATGTTGTTGGTTGTAAATTGAGCATATGTATTAGGTATTTTAAAATTATTTTTAAAACTGTGTGATGTGTATTTAAAGACAAGAGGCCATGATGGCCCTGTATCGCTCCACTGCTGAAAAAAAGACTGAAACAAATATTCTCCGCATGTGCAGATACTTAAATATAGGCCCTATTTAAGCACATGTACAATTTTGTGACCACCTGGGCTGGGTCAAATTTAACCCCAGGGGCATAATTTTAGCAAACTTTGTAGAGGGCTACTATATCTCACTCCATACAAAATGTGGTGGCCCTAAGTCTTAGATGTAGAGTTAAGGACAAGAATATTTTTTAAGTTTTCATAAAATAAGCAAGATACAAGCGTATATAATGTTCAATTTTGTGACCTGCGGGTCAGGGTCAAATTTGACCCAAAGTAACAAACTTGGTAGATGACTATAAGATGTTCCTGCATACCAAATTTGGTAGCCATAGTCAGAATGGTTTTCGACAAGATTTTTAAAGATTTCACAAAATAGGCGCTTTATAAGCGTTTATTAAATTTTGTGATCCCCCGCGGCAGGGTCAAAGTTGACCCCAGAGGCATTATTTGAACAAATTTGGTAGAGGTTTATAAGATGTCACTACATACCAAATTTGGTAGCCCTAGGCCCAATAGATATGGACAATTTTTTTTCACCAATAAAGCACTTTATAAGCATATGTTCAGTTTTGTGACCCCCGGGGCAGTTTCAAATTTAACCCAAGGGGCATAATTTGAACAAACTTGGTAGAGAACTATTACATGTCATTACATACCAAATTTGGTAGCCCTATGCCATACTAATATGAACAAGAAGATTTTTAAAGTTTTCACAAAAAATGCCTAATATAAGCATATGTTCAATTTTGTGACCCTCAGGGCAGGGTCAAACTTGACCCTAGGGGCATAATTTGAACAAACTTGGTAGAGGACTATAAGATGCCACTACATACCAAATTTGGAAGCCCAAGGCCCAATGGTTATGGACGAAAAAATATGTGAAGTTTTCACAAAATAGACCCTATATAAGCATACGTTAAATTTTGTGACCCCGGGGCAGGGTCAAATTTGACCCCAGGGGCATAATTTGAACAACGTTGAAAGAGGAACATTCCTGAGAAATTTCATCACAATTGGACCAGTAGTTTAGGAGAAGAAGATGTTTAAAGGAAACGTTCAGGCACGCACGCACGACGGACACAGAATCATAACATAAGCCCCGCTGGCCTTTGGCCAGTGAAGCTTAAAACAACAAAGAATACAATAAGCTGGGCAATTATGTTTCACACACCATCTGTGGTTTAATGCACTGCCAAAAATATCTTACAACTTAGGTGAAACATGAGAAATACAACTGACATAAGAATCACAACTATGTTCGTCATCGAGAAGGAAAAACAATGATGTAACAGCTTTTAGATTTCATAGCTTATCTATATACAAGATGCAAATTACAATTGGTTAGATGTCAGGCAACAAATAACTCGCTATTGTACATATTATTTTCTCTGATTTTGTTACTCTGCTTTGTCCGTTTGTAACCTCTGAAAGGGGGCTCCTCAAACCACTCAGTCCGTTTCTTTTTGATACAGGACTCAAATGTTTAAGTTGAAATCCACTTCCTGCAACTTTCCTTGCAACACCTTGACTTATAACTTTTGTATCAATTATGGTTTGTAAAGATTTGATGTTGGAAGCAACATTTAGTTACACATTGTATGTTAACACTGCTCGGTAAAAGCTGAATGAATATTTGTTAACAATTTTTGGTCAAGAGGAACAGAGTTCACTAACTTTTGTAAAGCTAAAATATCCTGTATAGAGCCATGTGCCATGTATAATTCACCAATGACGTCTTTAACTAAATGTTCCCGCTAATATGATTTCATATTTGGTAATATTTCCTTTAACATTTTTAAGTATCTAAAAAGCCACAAATATTTTGCTGAAACTCAAACATTTTTCAACAAGTATGGATAGCACGGAGCAACACTTTACAATCAAAAGACTCTATATTATGCCCAACTAAAATAATTGGTGAACATTTCTGTAAGAATGTTATAAAACTTGTCAATGCAGATTTGATGGGGACAGCTGTTACTGTTTGTCTCTTGACAAGCATAGAGTCGCTAACAACTGTCACTCCAGTTATTTCTGACGCTTGCAAGGAAATCTTCTGACCAGTTGAATGCACTGCAGCTATCTGAATTATGTGAGAAGTGTGCTCTGAAAAAACAAAACAAAAATTTTAAATAGAAATTGCACAAAATCCATTTTAGCCCCGTTAATCACAGAGCCCTGGGTCGCTCCCCCAAGTACAATGTAAACTTCTTAAAATACATTTGAAGTGTTTACAATAAATATAAAAGGGAAAAACATTGCCCCCCACCAGGACAGGACTTTTTTTGAAGCTTAATGTGAACAATCGTAGAAGAGGTTCCTTCACATTCATTCTCTATGCATTGTGGTTTAAGAGAATTTTCAGTTGAAGGGTTATTGATCGGAAACAATTTTCACACTTATTGTGACCTTTGACTAAGTGACCATAATTTAAATGGGGGTTATATACTGTCCAATCCCTATGCACATGGAGAGTAAAAAGCCAATCAGTGAAAAAGTTGACAAATTATTGATCGGAAACTTAATGATCTACCCACTGACAAACATCCAGCAAAACAATATTAACTCTCTCTTCCAAGGGGGGCATAATAACTGTTATTATGAAAATTGAAACGCTCTTTTCTTCCATTCATGGATATATCAAAGTAAGTTGTGGGCATCTAATGATCTTATGTATTCATAAATCTGAAGAAGCGAAGAGAATAGTGTTTAAATTCTTAAACGATGCACAATAATATACTAAAGCCAGTTGTGGGTAATGTAACATTGCATCATCTAAGTGGTATTTACTATCATTTTATCAATAAAGATTAAGAATGATGTATTATATGAAAGCAAAATGAGAAATTAGTCTGAACATAACTCTTGTTGCAATTCAATCATATGCTAGGTTGACCAACAATTCACACGATATCTCTGACACATTGAGTTACTCAGCAGTAGCAGGTTGAATTATGTTATACATGTAAGTAAATATGTATATTTTTTAATAGAAGTTCAACTTTGGAGATTTAGAGTACCTAAATACCTGAATTGGACCAAGATAAACTTCTGTATGTGCAACACTGTGAATAAGGAATATGTTAAAAATAAACTTTACCTAACCCTCTTGTTTCCAAATCAAAGAAAACAAATTCCTTCCCAGTAGTGTCTAGCCCTGCTGGACCAGGCTTGGGTATAGGTGGGGGTATAGTTGTAACTTCAACGTCTTGGTCCTCTATGTTTGAACTGTATGTTGGTCCCGCTTGTACTTCTTGCACTGTCCTTTGAATGCCTGAACAGAAAAACAGAATTTCAAATTGGAAAATTTGCTTGCACCTTCATGGGTTATCTCCGATTTTTATTTAAAGAAATGATTACACAGCACATTAATGCTTTTACAATAATCAATTTACAAACATTAGCATATGCTTTTAAATGATACTACTACTTTGCATATATAATTGATGGATCTATTGATACAATCTACAACAAGAAATGTGTCCACACGACACGGATGCCCCAAACTCCAACTTTGTAACTATATAAAAAAATAATCCATACAATTGTAAGAAACCCAGTTTGGTGAAGATCGGATGAAAACTACTTGAATTAGAGAGCAGGCACGAAAAGTGTGAGGGACTGACCGACCCACGGACAGTGCGAAAACTATGTCGCCAATTGGGGGCATACAAATGAAGAATACTGTGTTTTAAATATAAAATGCCCATAATTAAAAATACCGTTCGAGTTTTAAGTCTTATGCGTCACTGTTTTGCTGCACGAGTAACAGTTATAGCCTTTCTTTTTTTGTGCTGAAGGTCATGGAGAAGGGCCAGTTTCGATGTGAAAGTCCCAGGTGAAACACCCAGTTTTTGATTTACCTGAAACAGATTGCAGTAAATGACAGAACAGTTGACAATGCACAATGCTAGAATATGCTTATGCGGAATAAAATAATATGAAATAATGTCACTAATTTACAAAAGTTACAACATTTTAAAAGACCTAGTGATCTACATACACACAAATAATAATTAATTCAAGCCCTTTATTTTCAAAACCAATACGTATTTGACAAATTGAGAATATTTATGTTTTGTAAACTTGTAAAATTTCATATTTATTACCGGTATCAATAACTAGGACTGCAGGAAGAAAATAAACTTATGTCACTTTAAAATATACATGTTTAACTAAGGACAACCATTCACATTCTACTGTAATTGTGTTTACTGGCAGTAAATCAGACAAAATATGAAGGAAAAATATAGCAAGTACAATATAAAAAATGTATGCATGTAGACTACACGCGAATTACTTAGAGATAACTATCTGAATGTATTCAAAAGTATCAGTAATTTAGACAATAAATCATGATATAATGCACCAATGTACCAAAAAGACAAAGAAGTCTTACCCAAATGCAAGCTTTGTGATCATGTCATAAACTCTGCCATGTTTCCGTCCAGTAGCCACATTATTTACTGCACCACAATTGCTAAACTGTATGTCCAAAACACATGCCTGTCCGAAATCCCTGCTTTCTACAGTGTTAAGTAAATTCATGGGCACTTGACAAGCACTGCATGCTAAAAGCGATTCGGTCAATGTGTCGAGTTCAACGACACGTCTACCAATTTTATATCCAACAAGCATCGCTGTTGTCACATGTGGTCACGCTTACCGACGAACCGATAGAAAAATCGTCAAAATAACAGTGGTCATTCCGGAAATCCTGATTGTCGGTGGAAATAGTCTTTCTATTGAAATCCACATTGTTCTTTTGAACGTTGTTGTTTTCAATACCTTTTAAGTTTCGTTTTGTATTCCGAATTATATCCAAATTAGACATTTTAAATGAAAATTATTAAGCCAAGTATCTGATTCTCATTGTTGACAAATTATTGTTTCGTTATCAATAGACGCTTGTATTTGCACAGAAAATAACATCTACAGCGTAAGCAAGCGTTTCATCGATGTCGATCACGAAGTGACGTCAAGCAATCGAACGCTTGGTTTCAATGCAGTAAATCTCGAAAATATGTAAATGCCGAAAATTTAAAGGCGCATAATCAAAACAGTAAAACTAGAATTTACACTCGTTTATTCCAACCTAATATTTTGAAACCGTGAAAATATATAAAGGTTTTTAATTTTTACGATATAGTGAATCAATTACCGTAAAGTGGAAACGATCGAACATCCTTAAGTACAATGTCTTGAATTAACTCTTAACTTAATTTTTTTAGCTACCGGTTGATCTAATTTCATATTATATTACCCCTTTACAGCCTTATGAAGAAGAACACCTAAACATTCCTAAATGTCAAGTTCATTGCTGCTTCAACACTTTTTTCATTCAACGTTATGTCAGGAATGGCTCTATTCATTTTAAATATAGCGGCTACTATCGCCATATAGTAGAGCGTCGTTACGACCTTTAACATCTTTTAGTAGAAACAGCATTTACACACTAACAGTGGAACAGTAGAGACTGGCTCTTACGTGGTGATGTTTGTCAATTTCAGACCACGCCTTTGGTGCGTTCTTACAACGAACAGTCGCACATTCTTCCTAGGTTGATGTAGGTTCTCTAAAAATTAACTGCATATATTCTACATGTTCTCAAGGTTTCGCTATACAATCACTACGCCTATACAATCATTTCATGTACGATTGAAAAGTACACATAATTGAACTATATCTGTTTGAACCACGTTAGGAGCAAACCCTCTACCAGAACATTGCACAATATGAAAATGTATGTTTCGAATATACTGCTCAATTATTGGCAAATTATTATTAATGTATTAAACCAACGTGTCTTTATGAACCTCAAGATAAAGTTATATTGATCTGCATTTAAAACTTTGATACAAGTAGGACAAACAATGAAAACCGAGCATGTTTAACTAACACTTATCTGACTATTATTCATGTAAAATTAAAAAGTAAATCCACATGTATAATTTGTATCAAACAATTAATTTGAAATCGACATCTGAAATTTACGTTTTCTGTTAACAATTTAGTATACATAGTTGCATTTAACTTTCTGTGATAAAGACAACATTTCAAATAACAGTTCTTATTTTAGTTATAGATAAAAAATTGTGTTTTTTTGCGATGTAGTTGTATTAAATAGTTAATATGTATAACTTATGCTTGACTTTTCAGTGACATGAGCGTTCAAAATTTGGTATTTTTTACAATAATAATTATAAAGCGTTTTCATTTATTATTTATTTTAGAACGAGATCGATGTTTGCAGCACAAGTTCCTGTACACCAAAAGGTAATAGTCTGACCAGATGGTATGTTATCAGTCATTTTTGCGTTTGAGGCTTTTGTGATGTAACATGTCCAGCACGATCTTAGAATTTGTAAGCAACATAGTAATGAGACAAACAGCTATTAAATTGTTTGTGACATTTTCTGGTTTGAACAAACTAGACTGTGGACCATTCCCTTTGATACAAAAAGTCAAAGAAGTCCTGGGAAACCTGGCGACCATTGGCACCAAGAGACTTGTCGTCTGCGAGAACAACAAGAGGGTAACAGTCACGTGTCTTGCTTCAGCGAAGTGGTCTCATGGAGAACTGACTTGTCTAGGTTTGTTGAACAATTAAAATGTCATAATCAAAAGCCATGTTTTAAATACCTTTTCCTTTTTACTGTACTTTTAATACGCGTTAAAGCTAGAATTTGATAAGAAGTACTTTAAAAGGCATATGTTTAGATTTTAAGTCAGATTTCAGGGCTTTGATGCTTTAATGGTCCTCTATAAAACATATCAATATATCTAGCATGCTGGCTTTAGCGGAACTCCTGTTGAACCGATAACGTATAGAATATATGTTTAATATATCTTTGAAAATCAATATCATGTCAGATTGGATTAACAGTTGTTTATCTGATGATAATTAAATTAATATATAACTTTTTTTAAACATCGCAATATAGGAGGCATAGCTTTTTATACATATATTATACTACAAAATATTATCTTATTTTTCAACGATTCCGATAAATGCCATGATCACCATTGTTTTTTTAGATCAAGGAACCCCGCTCCCCTCTAAGTACGCACACATATTTTTTCATTACAAGAAATTATTTGAGAATTTAGAACGTTTCTTATATGTCTGTTCTTGTAATGTATTTGTGTAAGCCAACTGCTCAACCCCTCGAGGTCTAGCCAATGGCACTCTGTCGTATAATGGCTGAACCCCTCGAGGTCTAGCCAATGGCACTCTGTCGTATAATGGCTGAACCCCTCGAGGTCTAGCCAATGGCACTCTGTCGTATAATGGCTGAACCCCTCGAGGTCTAGCCAATGGCACTCTGTCGTATAATGGCTGAACCCCTCGAGGTCTAGCCAATGGCACTCTGTCGTATAATGGCTGAACCCCTCGAGGTCTAGCCAATGGCACTCTGTCGTATAATGGCTGAACCCCTCGAGGTCTAGCCAATGGCACTCTGTCGTATAATGGCTGAACCCCTCGAGGTCTAGCCAATGGCACTCTGTCGTATAATGGCACCACAGAAGGAAAGCATGTTGTGTACGAATGCCAATCACCATTCAAAGCCAAATCAACAGGGGTGCCCCTCAACTATACATGCGGCGCAGATGGAAATTGGAATTATCACGACACTTTCATACAATGTGATGGTATGTAAAGTAAGGCATTAACAATATTGACGATAACAATTCGAAAATCATGGTTAGTAATTCTAGAAATCGACCCAATGCCTGCATGTTAATTTTTTTTTTAGTTTACAATCATATATCTTATTTGTATTTTAGTCAACTGTGGCAATGCTCCGACTGTACAAAATGCAACCTCAACTTCTTCTAGCGAATCATGGCGTGATAGCATAGTTACATACACGTGTCAAACAAACTACGCCAAGTTTCCTACTACTGCACAGAACTCCGTCGAGTGTATGCCTGACGGACAATGGTCAAATATAACGTTCATATGTAAATGTAAGTTTCTTTCAAATCAATAGTGTTGATTCAGGTCGTTTATTAATTACAGCTGAATAAACTTATTGGTTTTGAAAATTTTAATGATTCAGTATTATTTTCTAAATGTGTATACCTGGTTATCTTCAAATACTTGACTCGAAGTTTGTGTTACCCTATTAATACCTGCATATAAATTTGCATACGTGTTTTGTTTTGAAAACTGTCCTAACAAATGTTATGCACATAACTGTGTTACCTTTTATCGCAAATTGCGTTTAGAGATATTTGACATCATGGAATACAGCTTTCAAGCTAGTTTTTTTTAAACAGTTTTCAATTTATAGTAATACATGCTTTAATGTGAATTAAAGTCAATTGCGGTGAGCCGTACGTTAAGCATGCGCAAGCTTCATTTAACTCAACGTTTGTGGGATCTCAAGTGACGTATACGTGTAACGAGGGTTATGTACTACAACCGCAAGATGCAAACACGTCCAGATTCTGCATAGAGCCAACGTTCTGGAGTCTGCAGAATTTTACGTGCCTTGGTATGGTCAAATGTTATGTGCATTGTTTTAAATGTCAGGTTTAATTCCTAAAAAACTATTTGACAAACATTATATTGAGATAAGTATTTTGCTGAAATAAAACAATAATAATCTGATAATAGCTGATCCTTTTATTGAACATCTTACACTTTGGCCTGATACGGATTTGGATGTATTCTGTCATTTTTCTGCTGTTGCTTGTTTCCATAAGAGTACTTGATACACATTTATTTCGTCAATATGATCAAATATATACAATAACAGTTTAGTGAAGAGATCCGTATAAAATAAATAATTGTAATTATTAATTCAGAAAGAAATCGTCTAGTTAATGTCAGGTAATGTTATCAATCGAATAAGCGTTAATTCTACTCACCAAACTCTGTCTATGGCGAGTTTTAAGCTCAGCAGATTATGCTGTAAAGGGAAATGCGTTCGAGTTTCGCAAATTAATTTTGATTTATAAGATACTATGTACTCTTTTCCGAACACTGTTTTTTTTCTTAAAACATTTGTAAAAACATTGGTTTTGCATATGAACACATACAATATATATTTAATGAAAAGATTCTTCTAGTGTTAATAACTATCACTGCTGTTCTGTGTAAATATTTAAAATCGTTCCCGCCTTAAACAATTTTAGGTATGGTTTGCTTAATTTCAACATTTTGCTTCCAAACAGCAAACTGCTCCGAGCCGCGATCAATAGACAATGCGACGATGGCGTTCAATTCCACTCTTCAAGGAAGCATGGTCAATTACACGTGTATTGAGCCAACTGCGGTATACCAGCCCGATTACCCTTCGGACTTTTATTGCAATGAATTACGACAGTGGGAACCTACCACTGCATATGAGACAATTTCGTGTGAACGTAAGTTATTCACAAAAAGAAATATAAATATTAATGAGCAACCCTCTGTCCGCACAGGCTATTCAAGGATGACACTTTCTTCCTAAACTGGATTTTTTTCTAAGAAGATATATTCTTTGACCTAAAAATATAATTCAAGCAGTCGTGCCTGATTGTCTAATCTGGGATGACACTTTATGCGCATGCATTAAACCACCTTTTCACAAAGAAAAAAAAAACACTTCACAGAGCACGGCCAAAATATTTTGATTGTCATATTGCATATAAGGGGTCGGTGTTTTTTAATCAGCCAGTTGTGGTCAACTTCCAAACCGCCGCTTCAAAAGACAACTAAATATTGAGTAATTATTTCAATAAAAACTAAATAGCTGCAAGTTTTAAATTCGTCCTTTCGTATGTTTATATCTTTCATAAAGAAAAAGGGTAAGAAACTATTTGGGTCCTTCAAAAAGATCGCAGTCTTAGGCTTTGAAGAAATTCATAGTTAAAATTGAATTGCGTCAGAAAAAAGGCACAATTTCCACCTGCACATTTTCCTCGAAAGTATTAACTGACAATTCTATCTTTTTTTAAGTAGACCTTGTTAAGTTTGTAATATTGTGTTTATTTATTAAACAGTTTAGATACTATATTGTATTGAACCATACATTTATTTCAGCATTTTTAATATAATGGTGGTCTTGTTATTTCTAGTTTATTGTAAAACACCGCCCAGTAAAGAAAATGCCAACAGGCCCAACAGCCTTGTCACATTTTTGAATGGCACGGCGAAATATTCTTGCAATCGGGGTGCACGATTCGACACATACCCACCCAATGACACAATTGTTTGTGAGCGGCCAACGGAATCAAATGAGTGGACACAGCCCAACTTTGAATGCATCAGTAAGAAAATGTGATATGCCCATGATCTTTTTAACATGAAATAGTTTTTTAGGGGATCGTGTCAGGTATTATTAAATCATTTATTTTTATTAACATATTTGGCAAAGTGTTCTCTACTTTTTGTTATTATTGTATCGAATTCGATTTTAAATAATCCGACTTACATAATATAATGTGGATATTTTCAGGAATAACCTATAACGAACCCTGCAGAAACGATTCAGACTGCCTCGATACAAATTCTTTCTGTTATCCTACCAATACGACTTATGACAACACATCTCAAGATACTGAAAGGGATTTGAGATGCACATGCAAACCTCTGTATAAGTTCAACCAGACGACATCAACGTGCCAACCAAGTAAGAACTTAAATCCAAACTTAACAAATTATTGCACATGTCGATACATGAACCGTACGTTATTGTATAAGAGTATACTGTTTTGTATCAGTTGTACATACACTTGTAGCATATGATCATGCTTTAACAAACTATTGATAAGGAGAAAATAACAACAATACATATCTCTTCTTTAAGTGATACTTTAATAAATATATATTCGGTTTTTCATTACGACTCTTTGCTTTTTCTTGAAAACGTTGCATTCTGATGGGATAATCCGGCCGCGTGAACTTTTTTTCATTATCCAATCATTCACTTCGTATAAAAATTGACTAAATATCTTAATAAGGAATTTCTTGCAGTAGCACATTCCAAATGAATATTTTGTTGACTTCATACTCAAACAAAACAATGAAATAATGCAGATAAAAACGAGTGCTTGACGTATTAATTAACGTATTTCAAAATATGTTAATATGTATAGTTCATACAAATTATTGAGTGATGCACGATGAAATTAAAAGAAACTAATTTTTTATCGTATTTTACCATTTACATTCATCGGTCTCTAAAATAAGAACCAAAAATAAATAAAATATTGAAGCAAGTCAGGACCGGTAGATGCGGGTCATTGCCTTTGATATTTTTTAAGGAGTATCATGAAACAACAATCAAACTGTATGCGTAAATACCGCCCTGATTAATCAGTACTTTCATTTAGTGTACGGTCTTATTATTGATGTTGTTCTAAGCACTCTTTCATTAAAAAAACATTCTCTCGACACCGTGCTTTTTTTGCTATTTACGCTATGTACGTTTTTTTCAGTTTCTTTCGAAACTTTCGATAATGAAACGTCTAATGAGTGCTTTAACAGCACTGGTTGCAGCATTGAAAACACGATGTGCGTAGGCAAGCCCAATACAGACAATGGAGAGTCCTCTGTGTGCGCATGTAAACCAGGCTTCGTACAAGGCAATTACACTCTTCAATGTATACCAGGTGCAAAACAACTTGACGGTTACATATTTAATTGGTTTATGATTAATATTTAATTATATATTTAAATTGATAACATGAACGTATTCAAAACCAGTATTTTAATGTAACCAATCGAACAAATAATTCAAAGTAAATGATTCTGTTCAGAGATGTTTTTAAATCCATATAAAACTACCATTTTAAGTGGGTTATCATTTAAATTGCAAGTTTTAAACAGGACGCAAAGTGTTATTGCCAACAATTTTAAGACTGTTGTTCGTTACAACACGCATAATTTACACAAGTGAACAAACAAAATAAGATTTTTCGACACAACTTTGTAGAGTGTTTAATTGGCAAAAAAATCATTAGGCAAACTCAAATATATTGTTAAATACATCGTGATTACATTTAAACGTCTATGCAATACATTGAACTATTACCATTCTATCACTTGGGTTCTGGTTCATGTAGGGAAAATTAAAAAAATATGAGAGAGACTAAATGTTACTGAGTCCATACGCTGTGGACATGAGTTTAATATAAATAGTGTTCTTTGATTGATACATTGTCTCTTCTTGTTCGCTAGTGAACTGTGGACGTCCGCCCGATATAAACAACGCTTCAGTGTCCGTCACATCCACATCGTACGGTTCTCTTGCCAACTACACCTGCATTAATGCCGATCCACGTGAAGAGTATGAATCGCAGATGCAGTTGCGATGTCTGGGCGAAGGGTTATGGTACCAGCAATGGGAGCAACAACGGTTTTATTGCGAAGGTAAAGGTTCTAATAACATTTTAATAACACACCCCTGTTTTGACGACTTACACTGATATTGCCGAATGCTACTTTCTCTCAAATGCATTACAATCGACGTGCTCATGGAACAGTCACTGATCTTACATGCATGCGCCTTCCTCTTCATTGAACACAGCGTCTAAATCGAGTTTGTTTGTAAAATCATTTTTAATCCAGAAATTCTCAGATTTGTATCAGACATCAACTGTTTGTAGGATTTAAACCTGGTTTCCTGATGTTTATATGTGTATTATTGTAATAAATTATCCAGAACCATCGATTAACACAAGAACATTCATTATAAACTATAAGCACAATTTTTATATGAATTAAACACTATACATAAAAAGCTGTTTACATTATTAACTATGTTAACATATTTATTTTCAATATTTATGAGAAGTAAAAGGTTGTTATAATATATTCCAAATTATTTTAAAAGGGATTGGTTTGTACCGACAATTTTAAAAATACCAAAACCATTTAGATCTGTTTATTTTTACATAATCATATGTTTTTCTTTACAAGCGTGTATTGTTAATTTATATTTGATGGGTAAGCATCGATAAAATCTATGCAATAAAAACTACATGTATATAATAGTATTAACAAACAAAAGTCGCTAGGGACTTACTGTTGTTATATGCTCACGTTCAGTAGGTATATATAATACGCATTATCCGTGCATATGTATATTGGATTTTCTATTCAATTAAAATAATTGCATTGAAGCAAATGATATTTCTTTGAGCATATATTTATCGATATCAGCAGTGGATTTACTAAATATAACCAATACGTTTAAGTATGTGTTAAAATGTTATGCACATACTTATAGTTTGATATTGGATTCCCTTATCCTAACATAGCAACAAACAACAACTAACATGCATGTTTTGTATTATTTATGAAATGGACAATATTGTACATTCCGAATTGTAATGAATTTTTTTTTATTGTTTCAGTAAAATGCAATTATACACTAGAAATAGCAAATGGAAGTTATACAGGGAGATGGCGACATAACCCCTATACGTCGTATGCGCACTGGGGTACGACGACGTATTATGTAGGGTATGAAGTTGAGTATGTCTGCAACGCGGACTCTGGACAAACGCGTTACACTAAATGTCAGTTGACGGGCAACTGGGAGCCTAAAGCGCAGTGCGACCAAAATAGTACAGCTGTTGTATAAGTACACTAAATAGATATAGAACTCAATATTGTCATGTGTAAAGCGTCCAAAGAATGAGTATAACAATACAAATTAATAAAAAATCAGCAACGATACGATAATTAACGCAACGAGCGTTTGCGAATTTCTTTTTATTTCGAACACCCCACGAGAAGCTTTAATGATTTTATAATTGTTTCCTGTCTACACTTTTTTTTATGAATAGCATTTTACGTTTATCAACTTCATAAAAAATATTAAAACGAAGACTGTTTTCAACATAGTGTTACCCACACAATTTAAACGAATATGTATCACAATGATTAATGAGCCTTATTAAAATAGTTTGTTGTTTCAAAAGTGGGATCCTTTGCACAAGTCTTAATACTAAAAGAAAAGAATAATAATCTAAACAAATGGTGAAGTGGTAATCATGTGATGATTCTCAAATAATCTTGATGCGTAAGGTAAACGTTAAGAATGCAAATTGCAAGTATTGCGACGCCTGTTTCTCGAAATATATAGAGTGCTTCTTTAACTCAAAACCATAGTGCCTTCGTGAATATAAAAATGCGACACACTAACGTTTCATGTAAAACAGTTTGCCCTTCTTAGAATACTAATATTGTCATTTTCATCAGATACAAAATAAACAAATATCCTTTGAAAGAAATCAATCATCACTAAGTCGGGTGGAAAAACAAAATAAAACTGAAATTACAAAAATTTACCAGATTACCAAAACAAATACCAACACATGGTTGTAAAATATCTTCCTTTTTAGTTTCAGGGAACTATAACATTTACGACGGAAAAATTAAATATCAACGAAATATATAATAAACCGCATTAAATCTGATTTTTCTAACGCTTAAATTGCACTTGTTTGCTTGCTGATAAGTTTATTTATATTTGTTGTACATATTTAAAAAAAGTTTTCACTTGGGAAAAAATGTGTCATGTGAACTTCTTTGTTAGCATATGCTTAAGGCGACAATTAAATAATTATGTGCTGAAAAAAATTGATTCCAGATATTCCGCTAAGATATAATTACAGATGGATATTTTTTCTCAAACATGTTTATTTTCGAATAACAAAATATCGATAATTTCAAGAAACTATCCGATCTACAGTGAGACAATGTCTAAATATTTTTTTCCTTAACAATTGTATGTGGATGTGTTTTTATAAATAATTGACAAAACTTGTTAGTAAACGAATAAATTTGCTTTTGCTGATATAATCTGTCCTGCTGTAAATGAATCTTCTTAACATTTAACGTACTTTTGGTAAATTCCGTTAGTCAGTGTGTTGTAACAAACACAATTTGCAGAGTACGTATACAAATCTGTTGATAAAAAATGACATATACAAACCATGTGTTTTACGTGCAAGTTTCTTTCAAATCCTGGCGTGTGTTTTTTCTTTAATTTTGAGAAGTTTACTTCCAGAGAGTCTTTTTTAGGTTGCACGTACACATGAACAATGTATTTATTTTACTTTCGATGATTAGATAAGACTATTAGATTAGATAAGATAAAAAAAATGTTGTTCGTAGTTTTTATGTTATTTGCAATGTTGTGTGTTTTTACTTTTGTAATTTGTTTGCGCAACTGGCTCTCATTTTATTTGATCTACATATAAAATTCTAGATAAAATAAAAACAAAATCCATGAAATATAAAGTATTTTTTATATAATTGTTTTTTAATTGTCGAAATTAAAGCTCGGAGCCCCCGCCCATTAACATATGAAAATACTAAGGCATTGACTCATATTGAAAGTAACACATTTTTTGCCGGTGCGTGTTTTCCTTAATATATATATTTAATCCTGTATTTACGGTTAAATCATTTGTTTTATTGTTGATGGTTTTGACACAAAGTCAACTTTTTTAACTATTGTGGTTTTTTAAACTATGTAATATTTTATATTTTCACATGTACCTATTTCACAACGTGTATTAAAATCACTTTTCATACATATTGTGGTAATTTTCTAACGATTGAAGAATTACGATTATAGAAGTGTATTACAACATATTTATAAACCTTTTTCTTACATTGAAGGGTACTTCTTGCTTATGTGTCTATATGGTATGATATGGTATAAGTTAGCCATGCAAACATTAAGGTATGCCGCAGCAATTACTCATCGCAAATATCAACAACAACAACATTTATTTCGGCAATTAAGCTTCAAATAAGCTTCTAGCCTACACTTTGATAAAGCAAATGGTAATTGTTCAGGTAAAGATTACAATAAGGACGAAATACAGACTTATTTTTTTTTAAATATTATATACTTAGAAGTTATTCGTTTAACTCTGGGAATTTGAGCAGCAATACACAGAAATGGCCAGATACGTCAAGTATAAATTGAAAGTTCTCAGAGATGATTAGAGATATACATCAATATGTATTTTTATGATTTGATTTTATGTATAATCGTATTTAGCTTTAACCTTTATAAAATTTCTTTAAGGTACAAATGACACGTTATATGACAATAAATAATATCGTACATGTCATGGTGGGTACATTTTACCTTAGTGCAGCGTTGTCGCTTTATTATATCTTTTTAACAGGTCAAACTTTACACTGACTATAAGTTTTTGCATATCTTAAATATAAAATACAAATTGAAGGAGTTTTAACAACTCCGATTCAGATTGAAAAAGGTCAAACCTCAGTTATTTTCTTTAGCTTTATTAAAATAAACAGGCTACGAAGCACCGTAAACTCCAAAATATTTTCCTGTAAATAATTTGTTTTTGGCTTAAAATGATGACATTTGCTATCCAATTCGTACATACGGTGTAATCAAAGAATGTTTGCATAGAATATGGCTTCTAAAAATGAGTTAATCTTGTTTATTTGTATTTGCTTAGACATCAAAGAACACCAATTGAAGTTCGATTGAAAAATTAATTGTCTTCACAAATCTTTGTTGTGTTTGTATTGTTATATGTACTTTGTCTTTGAAATATAATATGTATTATTATTATTAGGTAAAAGGCATTTTTAACGATGTCCAAATATAACGCACTTACTATTATAGTAACTGTATTGAATTACGCATAAAACAAAATGTTCATTGTTTAAATTGTTTTCAAAGTTACCGTATTTGTATTTGCACAAATTATGTTCAAATGTCTACCGATTTAAAACACAGTCTAACGCATGTCAAGGGTATTAATTGTAGTAAATTAACGTTGTGTCTTATATTTAACATTTAAAAAGTGTATTAGTATGCAAGTCCGAACCGGAATTTTTTTATGGATTTGTCCATCGTCCATCTCTTTCTGAACCATCGGGTTAATTTTTGATAGTGAAACATTTAAACGAACGATATATTGTCCCTAATTTCTGTAAATTTGATGAAATTAGGCAGGGATCGAAGGCTGCCCCGCTTTTAAACATGTAAAATTCTACCCAATCGCCCACTTAAGTCACGGGCGCTGAACACATTTGTTAGAGAACACTTTTATTGATATTACACCCAAACTTATTGTTTCACGTATTTCAACATTGAACGTATATGAGGCGTTGGTGATCATGTGCAATTTTATTAGTAATATTTATTATTTTGATATTTAGAAGTATCTTTGTATATTACTCATGCTATATTACTCATGCTATATTACTCATTTCATATAACTCTTATATTACTCATATTCTATTACTCATGCTTTATTACTCATGCTTTATTACTCATGCTATTTTACCCATGCTTTATTACTTTCTGTAAGCATATTTTACTAACTAATGCCTTTAAAGATCTTATAATAATAGCTACCAAGTCGATATGTAACTAACTGATCTGGCTATAATTTGTTGGAAAGATTCTAATGTGTTCGATTATTCCCGCGATTTACGTTCAAGATATGTTCTGAAAATGAAACTGTTTACTGATTTACGTGCTCTCAAAAACAAACCCACAACAATATACGCCCAACACACAACAGCAAAGTATCTACTACTCCGCACAACACACAACTACAACGTATCTACTACTCAGCACAACACACAACTACAACGTATCTACTACTCCGCACAACACACAACTACAACATATCTACTACTCTGCACAGCACACAACTTCAACGTATTGGCTACTCCGCATACCACACAACTACACAGAATCTACTACTCCGTACAACACACAACTACAACGTATCTACTACTCCGCACACCACACAACTACACATAATCTACTACTCCGCACAACACACAACTACAACATATCTACTACTCTGCACAGCACACAACTACACAGTATCTACTATTCCGCACAACACACAACTACACATTATCAACTACTCCGCACAAAACACAACTACACAGTATCTACTACTCCACACAGCTTGTGTCAATCGATATTTAACAGGGGATTCTGTGTTTAATGGGTACATTTATTGGCGTCGCTCTGGAGAGCGGCTACTAGTATGTAATGCTTTTTTTTTCGCTTATGGGAGGAGAAGTTATTTTACGGATCAATGTTTATATTTTTGTTTTAAGAATATCTTGCATACTGGTGATTTTTGTGTGTAAATTAGTGTAAATAAGTACTGCATTTGTGCCTATTACATTAATTACAACATTTATTGCCAATAATGCAAAGCTAATTGTTTTAATTAATAACTGATCCACAACTGATCACAATTTTTAACAGTCAGGTTCATAAATATATTAAAGCTTTATTTTACGAAGACATTTTAGAATCCATTTTACTACAATTGGGCATTTTTATTAAAATTAATGGATGCCGCGTGGTGACAGCGTTAATTGAAATTTCTTACATCACTTAAATATCTTATAAAAATACACGTGTTTTTATATTAAAAAATAAATGCAAACAACACATCTATTATCCATGTATTTTTATGGTTGTCTATCATAGGCCCTTAGTACTATCCCTTTTCACATATAGATCGCGAAGCGCGACACGTATTATTGATTGTAACAATGAGTTGCGATAAAGGAAGCAGTCGCTTATCAAGGAGGAACTGTGTTCGAGGTCGCCGTGGTGTAATGGATATGGTGTCCGCCTAGCGACCGGGAGGTCACGGGTTCGATCCCCACCGTGGGAGCGTTCTTTAGATCTCCCCCAAAGACACCAAGTACTGGTTCTAGGCCCAGGAAACGGACTCGAGAGCGTTTAAATAAGCCTTAGGCTTTCGATGCAATCGAGCTAAAATAAATAGGTTTAAACTAAATTAACTGTGTCCCAGCAACCCGTTTCCCTAGAGTCAAGCACTCCTCGGAGTATTTTTTTAAGAACCACATAGAGAGCGCGAAGCGCGACACGTATACTATCCAGGTGGTATGGGCCCTTTAGCATTATCCGATCATAACGTCCATAGTTATCTTCCTTAGAATTTGAGAAATTTTGAAATCGTTGTTCGAAGTCCAAAATTTTTATCCGATTGTTCCCAAACTTGCACAGGTTTTTTTATCAATGAGGACCCAACCCAAATTCTATATGGCAATATCGGACCATAAGTCCAGAATTATGTCTCTTTGAATTTAAAAATAAAAGTGAAAAACTGCTTGGTTAGGTGATTATGTCAACATTTTTTTATCAGATTTATTTTTTCCAAACTTACAGTGTATTCATATCAATGAGCATTTTTACCTCATTTAAAATGAGAAACATCGGGGCAATGAGTCCAGATTTTTTTCTATTAAATTCGACAAATGAACAATTTCCACTTGTTTTAAAGATTTTCCAACTTTCGTCTGAATCTTTCCAAACTTGTTAAGTGTTTTTATATCAGTATTACTCGAACCCTATTAAAATGATGAATATCAGAGCAATAAATCTATTATGATCTTATACTGAATTTCAAAGGATTGTAAATTGCAGCTTTTTTTATGCAATTTACAGTTTTCATTCAATTTTTTTTCCAAACTTTTACAGTGTTTTCATATCAATGAGAACTCAACCCCTATCGTAAATGAGCAACGTAGGAATAAGTTCAGAATCATCTCCCCTTGAAGTTGAGAAAAATATGAAATTACGCTTACAAGATGAAGCAGATTTTTTAAAACCTACACAATTCTGTTCCATTAATGAAAACTGCACACGGATGCCAGTAAAAAAAGGAAACCAATGTTAATAAAATGAACTATGAAATATTTGGGGGTTGCAACACAAAATCATAAATAATGGTTATTTGGGGGTTATAACACAAAATTATAGATAAGTGTTATACCAGTATCTTTTCCTATTTTGTTTAAAATAATCGGCCAAAATATTAATATTTACCGTAGAAAAAAAATCGTTCCATGTAACTTCATTTAGTGCCTTTTACACTGAAATTCCCGACGCCCTTTGATGCTTTGCATCAATACTTATCTTTTAGTTGTATTGAATACATATATATCCGAATACCTGCTGTTTGCATTGGTTTAATACTTGTATACTTTTATCAAATAAATATCATATCAGATTGAAACAGATTAATACGGTATATCAGATGAATGAAATCGTATCTTCGTGACAGACTTCTTATTATTTAATTTTCAGGATATTATAATGATATTGATTAAATATATCTTAAATTATAGACGCCGTCTACGAAGATATATGCACACATGTCATCGTTTACAACAAGCGCGTTCAGTTCTTCCTTGAAATGTATGTCTAAATTGATTTTTAGCATGCATGCAAGTTTCAGCAACTCATGTTAATTTCAAATCGATAAAAATAAATAAGTATAGAACTAAATTTCGTGCTTACATGTACTTAGGAATAACTGCAGATGGACCTCGTCATGCAAAAGGGGATCTATTGCCATATTCGGCCAGCGCAATTGAGTGCAATCGCGCAGTCTGGTTTTGAGAAACTCACTCCGTTACTGAGACTTCAAACCCTTGCATTACTTTATATAAGAGCTCTTGGGCAGCTCTTTGACATTCTAATCTCTTACGCAGGTTTGTGTAGTGCTATTCTGGCCGCATTTGCCCATTTTTGCAGTACGAGACTAAATTATACATCTAGGTAAAACGTTGTTTTTTGCGTGATTTGAACTTTTTAATGATATTCTTATTATGATTTGTTACTTTTGTCCATGTTGTATTGTGTTGTCAATTGATTCTTGAGTTTTATTGTGCGCTAAAATATCACGTATATCTCAATAAACATACGCTTTTCAACGCGTCATTGTTATCTGAAACCTGATTGAAAAACAAACACATATTTCTGTTAAAACTACTGCATCTACTGACATTAGCCGTAACGGTTATGATCAACATCAATGATGATCTTAATATCATCATGTATCAACACCGCTATTATATAGTAATTCTTATCTTTATACATAATTTGTCCGCATTAAGCCAAAAGCTATGATGTATACATTTGATCATAACAATATAATGCAGCGCTGTTAACACTAACGATCGAAACACTAAAGTGAATTAACTCTGATTTACACATAATACAGAACTCTTGATTGTATGTACCAAATAAACGTCATTACGTAAAATTTCGATCAGGATTAGTTCGTTTGGGATTTTTTATCATTATCATCTAGCAGTGATTATCTAAATACTTTAAGGAAGATGTTCTGATCTGAATATCACACTATGAATGTCGGATGAAAATTAAAGCATCAGGATTGGTTTCATTATACGTTATATATATAACGAAATAACAGATTATAACAAATATATTACTTTTGTCAAATCTTTAATGTTACACAAGCTTTTGCCGTCTCAAAATTCAAACCATTTTGCACGATCTCGTTTTACATGTAAAGTTATGTTCATATTACATGTAAGCAGAAAATCATGTAATTAAAATATAACAAAATCGTTTCCAGGAGAAATTTCATTAATGTTCAATTATAAGCATATTTCACACAACAGTTTACTTTCATTTCCTTCACGTTGAACGATCTGGTATTGACAAAAATATTTCCACCAAAACTAACGTCCTCTCTTTATTCAATCATATTATTTATTAACGATTTTTGTCTTTTAACTATCGGTCAATTAATTTCTTGTACAAGGCGCTGTATATAAAACAAAAAAAAGAACATTTGCACTTAAAATATAGAAGCTATTATATCTAGACGTATTCTGCCGTATTGCAACATATTATTAATACTCTTTATTGCATGGTAAAAAGCAATAATTACTGCATATTACAACGAGGGCCAAAATCTCTCATTGCGTTGATGAAATAAAACAAATTGGTTCGTTAATTATCTGTACATGCGATAGGTAAGTATGCATATGAAGTAAATCGTAAGTCATATATATATGTGCATTATCCATTGATACCAGTTTCTAAAACAAGTCACCTTTTTGGATTTTTCATCACACTTTCATGACACTAAGTGGATCAGTTGACCTTAAAGTATTACATACTCAAAAGGTCAAAAAAACGGTCATATTTTGAGTTTAAGAATGAATGTCGTCATCGCTTATTTGCTTTTTATCTTTTGCCTTTGAGTATTTTCTAAGTAACGAAGCTCAACAGTTAGACGTCTCTTATCAATATTTTGACGGATCAATACAATCACGTCTATAAGCAAGCTTTAACATCAATGGTTTGAACACATTATTTATTCTTAGTATTGGTTTGGCTCAGCGCTCATATACTTTTATTTTCGCAATAGGACCATAACTCACAACGTTATCTTAAACAAATATACAATTGCTAAAGACATGCAAGTTAATTTATGGAAATATTATGCAAATAAGTAACACACAGACGCATAGAGAACATTTGTAATTAAATAAAACGTTAGTTGAATCAATTGTGTGGTCTATTTAATTGTCTGTCTACAGGATTAAACAAAATTAAACGATTTAGAAACTATAATTCTAACATTATTTTGTATGCATTTCATTAAAATAATTTAATAGATGTTGAACATTAAAACAAAAGCATTGAAATAAAATTGAAAAAGACGTTTCAATGATAAGGAACAACATCGAAACAAAAAGCTCCGACTAAAATATGTACGTTAATTAAAGAAATTACCAACGACGTTAGCTATTATCAACCTTATTAAATAGAACAACACAATCTAACGAATAATGAATAGCAATAAAATTACACAATCACTAAACAAACAAATATGGTTTTTAAACAAAGCAAAGCACTGACAACAAAGCCATCTTTAGAAGAACGCTTTAGTAATATCAACCTACGAATGTAGCATAGTAACACGCACTCTCAAGACACATCAGGTAAACAGTGCGCTAAAAACACAACCAGATTACAAATCTGACATATCGATGTTCTGAAGGTACAGCCTGATTTCAAACCTGATATAACTATGTTCCAAAGCCATTTTTATAATCTATAATAGTAGCATGCTGATGACAGAACCGGCATATGAATCTAGCATATCAATTCACTGACTGCACAAGAATTAAAAGAATAATAATATTGTAGCATTTCGCTTAAGTTACAACATGAATACGGAAAAAGAACATCGCAAAATACTGACAGCAAAACCAGAATATAAATATAAAATAATAGTACGCTCAAGGAAAACCTGAATACAATTATAACAACGTAGTACTCGGAAGACATTACCAGAATTCGAATCTAAGGTTCCCATTTACAGAGTACAAATCCATAAACGTATCATACAGATCCATCCAAATGAATACACAGAACGCATAACCAGACTACGAAATTAGTACGAATCTAACATAGCAGTACGCTTAATGCACGACCAGAATAGGAATAGCACATGGCAGTTAACTATAAGCACAACCATAATGTAACTCTAGCCTAGCAGAACGCCGAGGGCACAACATGAATACAAACTTAACAGAGCAGTACACTGAATCCTCAATCAGAATAAGAACATTGCAAGGCGCTGAAGGCAAGACGTTAATTCGTATCTTTCATAGCAATAAACTAAATGGAATGCATATACCGAATAAGATTCGTACAAAGCAGTACACTGAAGAAACAACTTAATATAAGAATACACTTAAAGCATAATCAGAAAACGAACCAAAGATAGCAGTACGCTGAAGGTACAACTATAATAAACCAGCACATTGAAGACACACAAAGAATACGCATTTAAAATATATGAACGCTAAATATGTATCGATGATACAAATTTCATAGCAGTACTTTAAAAGTACTTAAAACATCACATAGGACATTTCACGTGCGCAATGGAATTTTATTCAATTTATGATTTCAAAATTATGACCATGAACTTCGCTTATCATTTGCTAGCCAATATCAGCGCAATCAATCTAACCTAAGACCCGTATTCCACTGAGATAAGATGTCGGTCGCGATCATTTATTTGAAGTATGATATTTTGACAAAGCAAGGTTTTGTTCTTATTTTTTGTCCATTTTCATTATTTGTGTTCGTTTATAAATACGTATAATATCTATACGTAAGAGTTAGTGGTCGAGGGCGTAAAAACTAGTACGAAAATGATTCTTCTATTAATTTGCGAAACGTTCATGTTATCATGACGATATATTTACAATATTTTATTTCTTTGAATAGCTTTGTTCAAGTTATTAAATTTATTAATTGTAAAATTGAAATACAAAACAAGATTGATCATCAAAATGAAAGCAATTTTTAAACACCGCTATAAACTTCTTTTGACGTAGATGCAATCAATATAGTTGTTGAACATGAAACGGGAAATATAATTATATGTATTTGTAACATCAATTACATACGATGTGGGCAATGTCAAGGCTTAACTCATTAACCTTTCATTTTAAAGATGTGTAACAACCCGATTTGCAATAAACCCGTTTTGAAATAAGTTTATTGCAAAACGGTTTGGAGTGTCTTATTGCAATTTGATTTTTTACAACAACCCGTTTTGCAATAAACCCGTTTTGCAATAAATGTATTGCAAAACGGGTTAAAGTGTCTTATTGCAAAACGGGTTGGAGTGTCTTATTGCAATGTGAAAATTTTATAATAACCCGTTTTGCAATAAACACGTATTGCAATAAAATCATCACTCTTGTATTACCAGAGTTGCGACACCTTAAGGGTTTCGCGGGATGGAATGAGTGGGGAGATCAAATCAAATTGAAAACCGATTATTTCGACCAAAAAATTGGGTACGAAAAACATTTGGGTACGAAAAAAATAAATGGGTAAGAATATACAAATGTGGGTACGAAAACGTTTGGATACGAAAAAAAATTGGGTACGAAAAAAATGGGAACCAAAAAATAATTGGGTATGAAAAAATTTGGGTACGAAAAATTTGGGTAGTAAAAAAATGGGAACGAAAAAAATTTGGGTACGAAAAAAATTGGGTACGAAAAATTTTGGGTTAAAAAAAAAGAGTGGGTACGAAAAAGAGTGGGTACGAAAAAGTTTGGGTACAAAAAAAAGGGTATGAAAAAAAATTTGGGTACGAAAACATGTGGGTACGAAAAAAAATTGGGTACGAAAAAAATTTGGGTACGAAATAAATGGGTACGAAAAAAAAAATTGGGTACGAAAAAATTTGGGTACGAAAAAAATGGGTACGAAAAAAAAATTTGGTAGGAAAAAAATGGGTACAAAAAAAATTTGGGTACGAAAAACATTTGATTACGAAAAATATTTGGGTACGAAAAAAATGGGTACGAAAAAATATGTGGGTACAATGGGTTCATGTTAAGGTTTTAGCATGGCGGACGCTGGATGGCGAAAAGACACTTCATGACACAATGAGCTTGCTATGACAAAACCTCAGGTTTTGTTCGAAAACAGCCAAGCTCATATGCATAAATCAGTGAGTAATAGTACTTATACTCAATAAAAGCTAGGCACAGCGTATAAAATCAGAACCACTGGGCTGAATCTGCTGAAACTTGGTCGCATTATACATTATGGTCCAAACATGCTACAGAATGAGCGCTTCTGGACCTGACAGCGTAAAACATTAACCGATAATGGACAGCACAAAATGGGTTATTTTGTACAAAAAAAAAGTAAACTTCAAGTGGCATTTGATGACTTTTAGACATCAGAAAGTTGCAAATGTTTAATATTCTGCACACTTCGACTTGTTTTTTGTTTTTTTTACAAATTTAGAAGCATTTATCCTTGGGGTGTATATAAACCCTGTTATTCAATGTCAAAAATAGCTAAGCAGCAATTCCCCTTTAACATTATTCCTTATATTTAATTGTATTGTTTAAAAAGATAACTGTGTATATTTAATCATAATGGCTCCATATTTCACACTTGATAGGCCACTGCTGGGGCTTGAACCCAGAACTCATCTCACATTGTAAGATGCATTTTTCAATTAAACTACAATGACTGTATCGTGTGAAGTGGAGCCAACATACACCCACATAAGTGAAAAAATCATTACGTCGATATATTTGTCCTGGGCGTTTCCCGACATGTCGCATAACTGTTTACAACAAAAGATGTATACATAGATAAATATACATACATGTAAATGGGAAAAAATGAACCATCTATTTTTAATTTTTGCTTCATATATACACATTTCCTAGCCATGATTTATAATTATATCATGTTGAAATCATTTTTAGACAGAATATTACTGAAACTGCAATAAACAATAAGATGGATAGATATAATGTTTACTTTTATCTAGTACAATGAACAAATGTTCTTCCGATGCCATTTTCACTAAGGTATAGGTATTGAATCCTGATATATATACGACTAAAAATGAACATCTAAACAGCAGTATTTTACATGAAGAGTACTCACAAAACCACAACAATAATACTCAATGAATGGGCTGTCCGAAATCCGAAAAATATGTACACTACAATAACAAGACGTTAATACAAAATATGCACGTAAACATTATTCAAGATATGAAAGCAATATATCAAGGGATATAGGAAATATTTGGGGTGGTACGCACACTTTAACAAAGAGTCAGTGTGCGAATTTCACATTTGAAACCACTAGCCCGTTCGGGCTACCAGATGGAATTTTTCACTAGCCCGAACCAAAGTTTACTAACCCGAACTGTTTATCACAAGTTTTTAAAATAAGTTTATATTTTTGCGGTTCTGGGTAGATTTTATTGCAGGTAGGGTGTAATTGATGAGGATTGCAACTAACAGTTGATCCCAATTAACTGGAAATGTTATTATAATATTTCATTTTCAATGACAAAATACGATTATAATATTTATGTATGACGATATTCGTCAATCAATACCTTACATGCAGTCAAGATGCAAAGGTTTATATCCAGTCTGTAAATAATTTTAGATGTCAATTGTCCCAAATTTGAAATCCGAAACATTTAGCCGAAAGTCTTAGGCCGTATGATAAAGCGAATAGAGGGCAGTGTCTCCTCCCCCTAGCTTACTGTTTTTTTTAATAGTCTTTCTAGGTCCAATTCTGGTGAGTACAATGTGAAAAATTATCAACCAGACCATCCGTAACATCGCATGTGTATTCATCATTCTAGATATTTTTTTATCAAGAATGTCGAAAATAAATTAAAATCGACAGATAATACCGTATCCGGAAACAACTGTCCAAAAACAATCAATGTAAGTCCTTGCACGTGAAATAAAATATGCATAACGTTTGACTGCCAAAACTGAAAACCAGTAAAAAGTAACCAAGCAACTACGCTATCAATATATAATTTGGTTGACATATTCTATTAAAATATGATATTGCAATGCGTTAATTCGTCAATAGATCATTACAAATCCAAGATGGCGGACATTTAAAACATTTGTAGACTTGTATGGTTTTCTGAAAGTACAGCAAATTGAACAACCTGGGTAGATCCGCATTTTATTTGCACGGTATCAAAAAAAAATTGTCATTCAAACTCTCGTCATGTCAACATAATCGGAAGGGTGAGGAAACGCGATACGAAGCTAAATAAACCCTGTAAGGTATGGTTCAAACGATGGATGAAAATAATATTTTTGAGCATTTTTAATTTCAAAAGTTCGAAAAATCAATAGCCCAATCGGGCTAGTACCCATTGAAATTCAGTAGCCCGAAACAAGATCAACTAGCTCCGGGCTAGTGCGAATTTCGAACATTGTAGAGTTATCAATAATATGCATATTCTACATGGAAAAAGTGTCATAATTCTTATAAAATGCAAGTGATACAGTTGTCTGCTCTTGTATTTAGGTTGGGGTCATGTTGGTTAAGAAATATGCAAAATATGGAAGCAATATGTCAAGGGACATAGGAAATATTTGGGGTGGTACGCAAACTATAACATTTGCACGCTAACGCCAATGCCGGGGTGAGTAGGATAGCTCCACTTTATATATTTCATATATAATAGTCGAGCTAAAAAGTAAATATACTATATTATTAACAACAAGCTTACCTCAATCACAACTTTAATGCAATGCTTATAACAATAAAGTTACAATGATATTTCATTGATTAAAACTAACTTATTACTATTGGTTGCCTGCACTGGCAACCATCTTTAGTATTTTGGTTGCCCAGATAAAGAATAACGAGCCCAGAAATATGTACATGTGTATATTATACTTTCTTTTAATAAAATAATAGATAAATAAATAAATTTGCTGACATTGCACTACTCAATGTTTGATGTTTTATTATGAGCCTGAATTTAATTATTTCCTATTCCTAAATAATGAATGTTATTTAACTAGTATTGATCCATGGTGGTCAATTGTTATTCAATTTTTATTGCACTGAATTGTTTTAAGCTTTAAAAAAAAAACAAGTTGCCCGGCCGGACTATCAACTTTGGAAATTGAGTTGCCCAGGCCAAAACTACTTGTCCTGGGCTCACGGGAAACCACTAATTTTCATCCCTGTATACCCTTTCATTTTCTGTTCTTCCATCCTATTCTCAAAATGAATTTTAAACCACAATACTTTATAATAACATTTGTATTGAATGCTAACCATATTATGACCCAAAAAACAATTTTACAAACCCGTAATCCAGTCGCAGCGAGTTTTTTTTATTTAGTTTACCATTATCAGTGTTCTCTGTAAGACCGGCAGCGGGCCATTTCGCCGGTTACATTTACTCTAGACGCCAACTACTTTCCCCAAGTATATCAAGTAAAATGTCACAAATGCTTTAGTTTTACTGCATTGTTGCTGGCCATATAACTGGCTACTCAAATTTTTTTGGAAAACACTGAATTATGCATGACAAACACACAAAACTTAAAATCTTAGATTTGTTTTTAAAATAAATTGACACTTACAGCTTGTCGCCATTAAAATCCCAAGATTCAAATAATGTTCCACGAGATACGTCAACAATTGCTTAATCAAATGAATGAAAAATAAAAGTAAACAAAGCCGGATTTTACATAAATTCCAGGTTGATAAACACAACAAGGTAAAGGTACCTTGTAGTCGGTGAGATATAATAATAATACAGTTAGTAAGGCTCGTACCCTGGGTACGGTAAATATACTAAAATGTACCCGGGAATTTTAACACTTAATCGGTTGTTGTCGGCTATTTTGTACAAATATTAATATATGGTCACATTTATGTCAATTTTCTGTTCAATGGCATTTATATTATCAAAACTCATTGTTAAATCATGAATGTGATTTAATTTTAAATCTTAAATTGTTAAAAGTCGCATCATTGTATGACGTCGTCAAGTATAATATTTTCCGCGACGTTGCACATTAACTTTTTACCGCCATAGATTTTTTTAAAGAAACATTATTTGGTTTGCGAGGTCAGGGGTCAGATCAAAATTCCAAATAGTGCAGGGTCGCACATAATGCTCATAGCTACCATGTGTTTAAGTTTCATGGTTCTAGTGCTTATGGTGTAAGAGATAGTGGCTAGGACAGACGGACAGACTGATGGTGGAGATAACCACAATGAACCTGTTAACAGCCAACTAACGCTGCCAACAAAGCACAAGCTTTACGTGTCAGGATGTGGCACTATCTATACAAACTGCATAAGAAATAACAAGACGCTTAGGGTTTGAGGGACACCAAACCTGATTATGAGTCTTCCACACCTTAAGCATCTTAACCCTTTGCATGCTGGGAAATTTGTCGTCTGCTAAAATGTCGTCTGCTGAATTTCTAAAATTAGCATTTTCTTCGATTTTTTATCAAAGAATACTATCAGAATAGCAAACAGTTTGGATCCTGATGAGACGCCACGTTGTGTGGCGTCTCATCTGGATCCAAACTGTTTTCAAAGGCCTTTAAAATTCGGTTCCCGCACTGAAAGGGTTAAATATACTTATTTGCTTGTGTACATGTACCTGATAATAAATTATTATTATTACCTGTTTTGGCATCAACAAGCTTTATCAATTGGCCCTCAAATTTTGCACATAAACGCTACACGATCAACCAATATGCCTTTTCATTTCAAGTTGGAAAGCAATTTAGCCCTTATTCGGCCATAATAGGGTGGAGGATCAATTTAAAATACAACTATTCCAGATACAAAAATATTAATTCATTTATTTAATGCACTTATTTTCTTCTCTTTTGCTACTAAATGACCAGTCATATTTTGCACTAGCAGATGATATTTCTTTTTTTACATATGAAAGGTAAAAAGAAATTCAAGCAGCATTTTATAATATAAATTTAAAAATGCACTAAATCATGCACTTAAAAACAATATTATTGTGATTCTGTTATTTATAATCATATTAATAATGCCTCATTTTTCTCCATTTTATGGTTTACTATCTATTTTTCCCAATTTTATGGTTTATCTTGCTTATTTTCTGAATTCAAAAGGCACTGGCTTAAAAAAACTGTCTATGCATGTAACTGTATATTGAAATCTCATTATGAGTGATTATAAATGCATGATAAAATTCTAACATGTTATGTTATAGATAAATCTATATTGTTGGTAATTTTTCCTAAACATTATTAGCCACCGTTGTGGTCAAACATATTTTTTGTTTTATTAATGACGTTGTTTCACAGATTACTGTATCAGAGCTACAGATTAGGTGCGCATTTGTGTAAATACCCAATGTAAAATTGCCGATTACGCATAGAAAAATAAAACCATGCGTTCCGAAACCCAATTGAAATTGTCGATTAGGCATATCATATTTTTCCTTTGCATATTGAGTAAATCTGTCCCGGAAATACCCTCGTCCGAAATACCCGGATTCTTTCTGCTTTGTCCAAGCGCTTTCAGTATACGTGTTATTGTTGTGAAAATGTAGATGTTAATGTTATACTTGTTATGTACAAACTGACTTAAAATAAAATTTGTATTTGTATATTTGTATACCATGTGCTCAAGTGTTTTCAAATTCAGAATGACATTTCCCGGTATTTTAGAATATTCTGGCTTGTGTTGTTAACAAATTGTAGTGTAAATACAAACTCAAAGTAAATATTTAAAACTACCCGATTCACACTGAAATCAGTTTTATAATCCACCAGACGTATGTTGTTAATCACAAATAATAGATTTCAGAAAACAAAGGCAATGTTTACAATATTAGCAAAAGATGTCAAGGATGATCCGACAGTATCCAAATGAAAACTAGTCTTGGACAAAGCGACAATGGCTTCAAAATTGTGAATTTCAGACTGATGAGAGTTATTTTCATCTATTGTTAGATGCATTTGAAACATTTAAACCTTAAAACATTCCTCGATGCAGTAATTTATATTCATTCACCAATATATGTAGAAATGTATCCAAGAAAATGAGTATTCTTTGATTTATAGCGTGACATAAATATGTTACGACTCTGGTTGACTTTCGATACAGAGTTGGCTTCAGAGTACAGGTATGTCAATACCATATAAATTGTACGCTGAAGTTTCTTTAGCTAATATTTTTCTAATGTTGACAGACCATTGACATTGCTGGGGTTTGTTGATTTAAAGACTTATTATCATCACGGGCAGAAAAACATTATTGACATTAAACAGCGCGTCATTAATTAGACATCAGCTGCACAACTGTATGGTAAAAGGTAAATATGTATCTTAATAATTATGTTGACAACTAGCTTACGTAGCAACGTCCGAAAATATGAAATATCCGACATGTATTTCAATATTTAAAATTCAAGATATAATGACGACTGAACTGTTTTACTTTAAGGAAAAAACGGTAAAACTATGTTGAAAATGAAACACAACAAACTAAATACTTATCTGTTACGGCTAAACGACTAATTATCCCAATATAACACTGTCATTGAATCGCACATTTCAATTATAATTATTCCCCTTGAAAGTTAAAGGGATCTTTTCACGCTTTGGTAAATTGACAAAATTGAAAAAAGTTGTTTCAGATTCGCAAATTTTCGTTTTAGTTATGATATTTGTGAGGAAACAGTAATACTGAACATTTACCATGCTCTAATATAGCCATTATATGCATCTTTTGACGATTTTAAAACCTAAAAATTATAAAGCGTTGCAACGCGAAACGATTGAATAATTTGGAGAGTTCTGTTTTTGTCGTTAAATTTTGTATAACTACAAAGATTGCTTATATAAGGTGTAAAATACGTCTTGTACGTGTACACGGCGGAATAGCTCAGTAGGCTAAAGCGTTTTTACTTCAGGACTCTGGCAGGATTCCAGGGGTCACTGGTTCGAATTCTGCTCCGGGCAATGTTCTTTTCCTTTTTTTAATTTTTTTCTTGATTTTTTACTGGAGCTTTTACAATCCAATGTTTACATTTATCAATATAAAGCATTTAATGAATAAGTTAAAAAATGCCAAAATCTGTGAAAAGGCCCCTTTAATGCATATTGATATAACGAATTCATCAAACGTTATCAAACATTAGTAATTTGAATTGCATCGGATTCGCACAATATTATGTGGATGTAAATCCGATCCGGTTGTTGTTTATGTGTCAAGCTCATTTTGTCAGTGACTGAGTGAGATATAATAAATTTCTTCCGTAGTAAAATCTACTGTAAAGTACACAATGATACTTACGTAATTCTGTCGTATCCGTCTGAATAAGCATCCGCTGCACAAAATATAGACATTTGTATTAATGATAATTAAACACAATCATATTTTCTGTGTTTATTGAATTAGTAACACTGAGTTTCTTTGTCGCGTTACAAGATGGCGGATGTCTAACGCTGTTTGTGAAGTGACGTCACAATGTTTATCTGTGCGCGTGCCCTTTCCCATAAAAGTATTTAAACACAAAATACTCGAAAAGTTGTTTTTTCCCAGATATGACGACAACGCCAACAGGTAGATCGCATTCTGGTTCATATACATGTCAAATTTCAGCAAACGTGTTCGGCCAGTTTTCAAGAAACTCAAATCGCGGTGATTCTCGCCACCTTAACTCAACTTAGCCCCCTTTATCATTCGTTCGATTGAACGTCATCAATGATGACGTCCAATACATCACTCATTCCATATTATATTTATCATACCAGAGTTGCGACACCTTAAGGGTTTCGCGGGATGGAATGAGTGGGGAGATCAAATCAAATTGAAAGCCGATTATTTCGACAAAAAAAATTTGGTACGAAAAAAATAAATGGGTACGAATAAAAAAATTTGGGTACAAAAACAGTTGGGTACGAAAAAAATTTTGGTACGAAGAAAAATGGCAATAAAAAGATTGGGTACGAAAAAATTTGGGTACGAAAAAAAATTGGGTAGAAAAAAAATGGGTACGAAAAAAATTTGGGTATGGAAAAAAATTGGGTACAAAAAAATTTGGGTACAAAAAAAGTGGTTACGAAAAAAGTGGGTACAAAAAAAAAATTGGGTACGAAAACATGTGGGTACGAAAACAATTTGGGTACGATAAATAAAAATTGGGTACGAAAAAAAATTGGGGTACGAAAAAAGAAAATTGGGTACGAAAAAAATGGGTACAAAAAACATTTGGGTACGAAAAACATTGGGTACGAAAAATATTTGGGTACAAACAAATGGGTACGAAAAAAAATTGTGGGTACAATGGGTTCATGTTAAGGTTTTAGCATGGCAGACGCCGGATGGCGAAAAGACACGACATGACACAATGAGCTGGCTATGACAAAACCTGAGGTTTTTTCCGAAAACAGCCGAGCTCATAATGCATAAATCAGTGAGTAATAGTACTTATACTCAATAGGCACAGGGTATAAAATCAGAACCACTGGGCCGAATCTGCTGAAACTTGGTCGCATTATAGATTATGGTCCAAACAAGCTACAGAATGAGCGCTTCTGGACCTGACAGCGTAAAACATTAACCGATAATGGACAGCACAAAATGGGTCATTTTGTACAAAAAAAAACAAACTTAAAGTGGCATTTAAGACATTTTAGACATCAGAAAGTTGCAAATGTTTAATATTCTGCACTCTTCGACTGGTTTGTTTTTTTACAAATTTAGAAGCATTTATCCTTGAGGTGTATATAAACCCTGTTATTCAATGTCAAAAATAGCTAAGCAGCAATGCCCCTTTAACATTATTCCTTATATTTAATTGTATTGTTTAAAGAAAGAACTGTGTATATTTAATGATAATGGCTCCGTATTTCACACTTGATAGGCCACTGCTGGGGCTTGAACCCAGAACTCATCTCACATTGTAAGATGCATTTTTCAATTAAACTACAATGACTGTATCGTGTGAAGTGGAGCCAACATACACCCACATAAGTGAAAAAATCATTATGTCGATATATTTGTCCTGGGCGTTTTCTGACATGTTGCATAACTGTTTACCACAAAAGATGTCTACATAGATAAATATACATACATGTAAATGGGAAAAAAATGAACTGTCTATTTTTAATTTTTGCTTCATATATACACATTTCCTAGCCTGCCATGATTTATAATTATATCATGTTGAAATCATTTATAGACAGAATATTACTGAAACTGCAATAAACAATAAGATAGATAGATAATAATAATGTTTAATTCTATCTAATGCAATGAACAAATGTTCTTCCAATGCCATTTTCACTAAGGTATAGGTATTGAATCCTGATATACGACTAAAACTGAACATCTAAACAGCAGTATTTTACATGAAGAGTACTCACAAAACCACAACAATAATACTCGATGAATGAACTGTCCGAAATCCGAAAAATATGTACACTACAATAACAAGACGTTAATAAAAATATGCACGTTAACATTATTCAAGATATGAAAGCAATATATCAAGGGATATAGGAAATATTTGGGGTGTTACGCACAATTTAACATAAAGTCAGTGTGCGAATTTCACTTTTTAAACCACTAGCCCGTTCGGGCTACCAGATGGATTTTTTCACTATCCCGAACCAAAGTTTACTAGCCCGAACTGTTTATCACAAGTTTTTAAAATAAGTTTATATTTTTGACGGTTCTGGATAGTTTTTATTGCAGGTAGGGTGTAATGATGAGGATTGCAACTAACAGTTGATCCCAATTAGCAGGAAATGTTATTATAATATTTCAATGACACAATACGATTATAATATTTATGTATGACGATATTCGTCAATCAATACCTAACATGCAGTCAAGAAGCAAAGGTTTTGTTATCCAATCTGTAAATAATTTTAGATGTCAATTGTCCTAAATTAGAAATCCGAAACATTAAGCCTAAAGTCTGAGGCCGTATGATAAAGCGAATAGAGGGCAGTGTCTCCTCCCCCTAGCTTATTGTTCTTTTTTATAGTCTTTCTAGGTCCAATTCTGGTGAGTACAATGTAAAAAAATATCAACCAGACCATCCGTAAAATCGCATGTGTATTCATCATTCTAGATATTTTTTTATCAAGAAAGTCGAAAATAAATTAAAATCGACAGATAATACCGTATCCGGAAACAACTGTCCAAAAACATATCAATATAAGTCTTTGCACGTGAAATAAAATATGCATATCGTTAAACTGCCTAAACTGAAAACCAGTAAAAAGTAACCAAGCAACTACGCAATCAATATATAATTTGGTTGACATATTCTATTAAAATATGATAGTTCAATGCGTTGATTTGTCAATAGATCATTACAAATCCAAGATGGGGGACATTAAAAACATTTGTAGACTTGTATGGTTTGCTGAAAGTACAGCAAATTGAACAACCTGGGTAGATCCGCATTTTATTCGCACAGTATCAAAAAAAAATTTGTCATTCAAACTCTCGTCATGTCAACATAATCGGAAGGGTGAGGAAACGCGATACGACGCTAAATAAACGCAAGATATGGTTCAAGCGATGGATGAAAATAATATTTTTGAGCATTTTTTATTTCAAATGTTTGAAAAATCAATAGGCCAATCGGGCTAGTACCCATGGAAATTCAGTAGCCCAAAACGAGATCAACTAGCCCCGGGCTAGTGCAAATTTCGAACACTGTAGATTTATAAATAATATGCATATTCTACGTGGAAAAAGGGTCATAATTCTTACAAAATGCAAGTGATACAGTTGTCTGCTCTTGTTTTTAGGTTGGGGTCATGTTGGTTAACACGTATGCAAAATATGGAAGCAATATGTCAAGGGACATAGGAAATATTTGGGATGGTACGCAAACTATAACATTTGCACGCTTATGCCGATGCCGGGTTGAGTAGGATAGCTCCTCTATATATATTTCATATATAATAGTCGAGCTAAAAAGTAAATTTACTATAAACGACAAGCTTACCTAAATCACAACTTTAATGCAATGCTTATAACAATAAAGTTACAAAGATATTTCATTGATTAAAACTAACTTATTACTATTGGTTGCCCGCACTGACAACCATCTTTAGTATGTTGGTTGCCCAGATAAAGAATAACCAGCCCAGAATTATGTACATGTGTATATTATACTTTCTTTTAATAAAATAATAGATAATTAAATAAATTTGCTGACATTGCACTTCTCAATGAATGATGTTTTATTATGAGTCTGAATTTAATCATTTTCTATTCCTTAATAATGAATGTTATTTAACTAGTATTGATCCATGGTGGTCAATTGTTATTCAATTTTTATTGCACTGAATTGTTTTAAGCTTTAAAAAAAAAAAACAAGTTGCCCGGCCGGACTATCAACTTTGGAAATTGAGTTGTCCAGGCCAAAACTACTTGCCCCGGGCTCACGGGAAACCACTAATTTTCATCCCTGTATACCCTTTCATTTTCTGTTCTTCCATCCCATTCTCAAAATGAATTTTAAACCACAATATTTTTTAATAACATTTGTATGAATTGCTAACCATTATCACCCAAAAAACAATTTTACAAAGCTGTAATCCTGTCGTAGAGATTTAGTTTACTATTATCAGTGTTCTCTTAACTTAAATACCGGCAGCCAGTGATTTTGCCGGTTACATTTACTCTTGATGCCGGCTACTTTTCCCAAATATATCAAGTAAATGTCACAAATGCTTTCGTTTTACTGCATAGTTGCCGGCCATATAACTGGCTACTCAATTTTTTCTGGAAAACACTTAATTATGCATGACAAACACACAATACTTACATGTACATACATCTTAGATTCGTTTTTAAAATAAATTGACACTTCCAGCTTGTCGTCATTAAAATCCAAAGATTCAAATAATTTTCCACGAGATACGTCAACAATTGTGTAATCAAATGAATGAAAAATAAAAGTAAAGAAAGCCGGAATTTACATAAATTTCAAGGTAAAGGTAGTCGGTGAGATATAATAATAATACAGTTAGTAAGGCCCAAACCCTGGGTACGGTAAATTTACTAAAACATACCGGGGAATTTTAACACTAAATCGGTTGTTGTCGGCTATGTTGTAAAAATTAATTATGTTCACATTTATGTCAATTTTCTGTTAAATGGCATTTATATTATCAAAACTAATTGTTAAAATCATAAATGTGATTTAATTTTAAATCTTAAATTGTTTAAAGTCGCATCATTGTATGACGTCGTCAAGTATAATATTTTCCGCGACGTTGCACGTTCACTTTTTAACGCCATAGATTTTTTTAAAGAAACATTATTTGGTTTGCGAGGTCCGTTAAATGGGGAACACCATATTCGGTATTTATATTATGTTTTAACAATTAATTCATGCTGTGTAATAAATATTGTATAAGATATTTCGATATTGATTGAAAATGTTTCAAATTGTTATTTATGAAACCTCTTATTCTAATGAGTGTATGCTATTATATTATACTTTGAAAAGCATATCTGTTGTACTATAATCTTATTATTCATTTTTTATTGTTAATTTCATTTATTGTAGAGAATCGTCAATGTTACATCTAGTCGCCAATGCTTGTTGTCAGTGTTAGTCGTAAATGTTTGTGATCATTGTCGTCAATGTTAGTCGTCAATCCTTATCATCATTATACATGAAGGAAATAAAAGCAGAAACAGAGACGTATTCTTGATTACTTGCTTATTCCTACGGCGTCCTCTCAACACTCATACTAAAAAGCATGTTGATGCAGATTTAAAAAAAAAAGGTTGTTTAAGGTAAACAATATTGTTTAAGGTAAACAATATTGTTTTACGTTAATCTGTAGCATGTTTAACATCGGATTTTTGGCGGATATACAACTCGGATACAATCTAATATTTGCGGGTATGTTTAAGTTTATTTACCGTACCCGGGGTACATGTAAGTAAAGTTAAGAGTACCCGGGGTACATGTACCTGTAAGAAGTACCTGAGCCGAGAATGACCAATCGAGCCTTAGTACCAATCGAGCCTTAGTAAGTGAGTGATGGTGTATGGGATAACATGCACTGAGGGTGTATATTTTTCATAAACAAGTCAATTGAAGGTGTTAAGAGATGCATTGATCCATAAGATTAAAAAGGGTAATTAACCACGGGCTTATTAAAATTAAAACGATGACATTACATTGTACCAGCTGTTTATTGTTCTATACTGTAAGCTTGCAATATTTTAAATAATGTAAACAACTTACCTTGTATTAAGTTGGCATATTGTTGTCAGGTGTAGAAACTTTTTATACTTATTTCTGTTAAGTTGCACTGGCTGAACCAAAAGAATTATGTAGTCATTTGTAAATAATCACGAAACAACCTACTTATGCATATATGCTTGCCAGTTACATTATACTATCGGCCTTGGCAAACAGCGTAGACTCAGTCAGATGAGACGCCGTGTGATGTCTGCTATTTCGTTACGCAGAAGATTTCCATATCCACGGGTGTTTTTATGTCAAATGTTATGGTTTTTCAATAGATCGTATATTTATCTACAAAACAGCGAATTAGCGTTCACTTTACATCATTTTGAATTATGTTATTGTGTTAATACTTTCTTGCGTTCTTTTCGCAGCCATTGGTCGACGCCGTCTGCTATTTCGAAAGCTGAAGATTTCCATATCCACTGGCGTTTTTTTTATGTCAAATGTTAGTGTTTTCCAATGGATCGTATACTTATCTACAAAACGGATAAGTAGCGTTCACTTTACATCGTTTGTGATAATGTTATTTTGTTAATACTTTTTAAGCGTTCTTTCTGTAGAAGTCGGCCATTTTGACGGGTGTGAAAAAATACCGACATTCCCGCAATTACCAAAATCCCCAGGAATCCCCGAGATCCCACGAAATCCCCATTAATATTGTTTATTTATCGAAAAACTGCGTATTTTAATATAGATTGTTGCGAAATACACTGAAATCACTAATGAAATATTGTTTTATATCAAAGTTTGATTTCGGGGATTTCGGTAGGAATTCGGTATATCCACATAGCGCATTTTGTAATTCCGGTTTTGTCAAACTTGCGAAACTTTTTCGTGATTTAATAAAAAAACTAGATTTTTCCCAGGTATAACGCCTACGCCAACAGGTAGATCGCATTCTTGTCCATATTCATGTCAAATTTCAGCAAAAGTTACCGACCAGTTTTCAAGGCGCTCAAATTGCGACTATATGCCTCAACTTAATGAAACTTAGCCCCCTTTATCATTCGTTCGAATGAACGTCATCAATGATGACGTCCAATACATCACTCATTCCATACGAAAAAAAAATGGGTATGAAAAAAATGTGGGTAGGAAAAAAAAACAATTTGGTTACGAAAACAAATTAGAATACGAAAAATATAGGGAACGAAAAAAATTAGGGTACGAAAAAACTATTTGGGTACAAAAGAAATGGGTACGAATAAAAGTTTTGGTACGAAACAAATTTGGCTACGAAAAAAATGGGTACGAAACAAAATTTGGGTACGAAAAAATTTGGGTACAAAAAACATTTCGGTACGAAAAAGATGGGTACGAACAATTTTTTGGGTACGAACAAATGTGGGTACGAAAACCATTTGGGAACCAAAAAAATGGGTACGAAAAAAAAATTGAGTAAGACAAAAATTGGGAACGGACACATTTGGTACGAAAAAATGGGTACGAAAAAAATTTGGGTACGAAAAAAATGGGTACGAAAAAAACTTTGGGTACGAACAAATTTGGGTACGAAAAACATTTGGGTATAAAAAAAATGGGTACGAAAAAAAATTGGGTACCAAAAAAATTTGGGTACAAAAAAAAAATTGGGTACGAAAAAAAAATGGGTACGAAAAACATTTGGGTTCGAAAAAAAAGGGGACAAAAAAAGAATTGTGTACGAACAAATTAGGGTACAAAAAACATTTGGGTACGAACAAAATGGGTACGAAAAAAAAATGAGGGTACGAAAAAAATTTAAGGACGAAAAAATGGGTAAAAAAAAATAGGTACGAAAAAAATATGGTTACGAAATATGGGTACGAATTTGTTTCTATTTAAAATCAAATGATGACGTCAATATAGCACTCATTCCATAAAAACCAGGAGTCAATGACCCCTGGACTGAAATTTTGAGGAGTCAAATTGAAAAATTCTGGGGTCAATTTTGAAGTGCGTTAATTGTGTTTTTGTCTGTATTATTCAATTTTTTTAGATAAAAACATGCTCCAAGAGTTACACAATACAAATGTATCTAAAAAAGTTATACTGCGTTATTAAATAAAAATACCATGATACATAACACAGCATATTTTAATGAATTGGTACGCAAAGATAAGGACAAAATATCAATAATTTGTGCGAACAATATCGACTTTAAGTTTTTCAAAAACAAAACATGTTCATTTTACAACTTTTATTATTTCTATCACTATACTATGTTTATTTGTTAAAACAATAAATGCTCATTAAAATCTACTTCATCATAACACATTTAAGTAATTTAAGATATGTACCTGTAGCACCTTTTCATCACATATTTATCCTTGTTATATTATCATCATCCCTTTGATAGCTTTTGTACAAAAACACAATCTAAATGCATGTATATCTATTGCTGTTTATCCGAATACTATACATGTCGGAAATATATACACTTAAGAATGCCTTACCAGTAGTAGTTTAACTTTAATAATCCAAAATTTCCTTGTTGTTATCTGGTTTAAGAAACCTTATTTAATGTTCGTTAAATCCAATTAATGCTATCTCCATCATTGAATCACCATTACTTGTAATTTGAATTGTTGTTGTTGTTTGAATCGCCATATTTTTAATTGAACGCGGGTTTAATGTTAATTTACAATACGTCCGCCAATTACAATGTCAAAGGTCAAGACGTTGCAATTTAATTCTACTCGGATAATTTATATCTAATTGAGAAAATGTGTTTTCTTAATGTCAGGGTTTTTTTTGGCCCGATTTTATAGCCGAAATTCGGCTATGTTCCCAATCCCAAAAAGGATACTTTTTTCCCAAAATGTGACAAAAAATTCCCAATTTCCAAAAAAAACAAAAAAAAACATGATTATAAAGAGTTATATCAAATTTAGTATTTCCCTAATCAGTGGACTGTTTGTTTGGAATAAAAAGGCTAATGAATTTTATTTTCCCAATTTCATGAAAATGCAGATAAAATTCCCAATTCCAAAGCCATGGGCTATCTTCCCAAAAAGTGGGAAAAAAACCCTGAATGTTTATGTGTAGTATTATGACTTGAGAGTATAAAAAACAACGCCCGGGGTAGACCTCTATTCCCTCGATTATAGACCGAGTTTCAAATACTGAAACATTAATTTTGATAAGGAGCACTGGCGGATATATTACCATGGAACTGGAGATGTTAACTGACTGACCCTCGGGTTAAATTTTTGATGCGTCAAAATGACACACGGCAGAAAAAAGGGTTGCGTCAAAAATGAGTCATTTTTAATTTGCTCGCGTCAAATCGCAGGATTCTGCTTCTATTGAAATCGCTGGTCCAATATTTGTTTTGAAGTTAAATATGCATACCGATGTTGATGAAGATTAGACTAACAGTGTAACTTCTGTGGTATAAACATGCTTTTTGTTTGTTTAATATATTAACCAATTTTGTTAGCTCAAATGACCCAGTGTCAAACTTGGCTGAGATTTAATTTATACAAATCTTCTGACCAAACTTCATTAAGATTTGCGCATAAATTTAAGAAAGCGAAACAGTTTTTCAAATTCAGCCAAGTCATCATTAGAACAAATGACCTGACCAAGTTTCTTGAAGGATGCACAGTAAATGTGATTTCTAGAGTGGTAACAAGATTTTACTATAGCCACTGGCCCATATAAAGAAAACTGCTATGCCCTCAACGGCCATGGTTTTAAACCGACAGAACATTTTTAACTATACCCAGAATTAATAAAACCTTATCAAACATTAGTAATTTGAATGACTATACATGTATTAAACACCCCAAAAAACTCATGAATGTAAAATCAAACCCCGTTGTTGTTTACTTTTCAACCCCAGTTTGTGAGAAATAAATGGGTTTCTAAAATTTATCGCATGGAAATGGTATATACAATACTAATAATTCAACTTGTCATAAAAAATTCGAGTGCACAATTATACTTACAGAGTAATCTGTCATATCTATTACCTGTCAATAATACCCGAAAGGGGAGTTAGACAGTATACAGTCTTGGCCAAACATGGCCGGACCGACGGCCTGTCTGTCAAATTTACAGGACTGATTGTCCGGTAAAAAAAACAAAAACAAATTCATAGGTTTGTATAGGTTTGTTTATGGCTCTGAATGTTTTCTGAGGTGCAAAAATAGCAATAGCGTCTTTATACACGTGCTTTTCCGTACCAACGCTCTTTGTGCTGACGGAATTTTCCGAGGGCACCTGATTGGTCTATTTATGTGCATCTTAAAATGCGGGTCAGGACGGTCCAAATCCATGACGGCCTAGTCGCTTGACAAGATAATCATAAATCTGATTATTACAATTTAATCAATTTGTGTGGTTTTAATAGCAATAGTAATGTATAATAATGATCATTGTCATTCAAACCGTTATTATCTTGGCTATCAATGTCCATGCGTGAAACAGGCCGGTTGTCATTTATCGAGGCCGTTGTAAGTTTAGGCTGTATTGACCAGACTAATACCTGACATGCGCGCTAAGCATAGCTTAGACTAAAGCCACACACTTTGAAATGAAATACATGTTAATCAATACATAAAGATGCAATTTGAAAGTGTGCAAAATTGTCATTAAATCTATAGCCTTACATGTGTATATTCTAATTGGCATAGATAAAATTAAATCTATAGCCTAGTTAGAAAATAATATATTATTGTTTAAATGGTACCGCTTTTAAACCGAAAGTAGGATTTGTAGACATATATGTCTATTTCGACAAATGCAATTATTTTTAAGTTTTAAAGCGCAAAAAAGACTGATTTCTACCTTGTAATCACCAGATATATTCTAAATGGCAAAGATAAAAATATGTTTATTATTTATACATAAATTTACTATGCCATGCAGTTAATTTTTAGGTGTGTGGCTTTAAGTCATTTACAAAGTTGAGCATATATAATCATTTTTCTACAAATAAATCATCCTCTGAAGCCCCCACTGAGATTCAAACTCAGACCTCTTTCCTCTGTGAAGGAAAGTATTCTATCTTGAAATACAAGGGCATGTAAGAGGAAAGTTAGCTATTTTAAATCTATCAACAAATAGATTTGAACAATATTTATATGTTATTAAAATATGCAAACATCCCATAAGTTTATTTTTCACATGACCTTCAAAACAGAACAGACATCTCTGAATCTGCAATACATTACATTCTTAAGTGTTAACAAGGTAAATGTTACGACTAACAACAGACGACACACAAAAGGCGATCACAAAATCCAGAGTTTAAAAGAATTTACGATACACGAGATACGTATTTCATACTTGACAAGAGCGAAGGAGTCATAAAAAAACTTAATTTATTATTAACAACCAATTACCTCAATTTTAACTTAAACCCAATGCTTTAAACAATAAAGTTACAATGATATGAACTTCCATTTTCTGTTCTTCCTTCCCTTTCTCAAATTTTATTTAAAATCACACTATTTTTTAATTATAAAAGTATAAAATGCTAACCATTCTGACCTTAAACACAATATAGGAAACCGTACAACCAACTTGTCGTCATTAAAGTCCAGAGTTTACATGAAATTATGTTACACGAGATATGTATTTCATACTACACTACGCGACCCGTTATTTTTTCCGCGATTCTCGCATCACCGCATGTACATGTAACATATATTATGTATACACTTACATTATACATTGCAATAATAAAGCTTTTGTTGTTGTTGTATACAATGGGCGTATTAGCTAAAATACTCCCGTTCCGACATGAATTTGATGAAGTAATGTCGGAAGCTTTAACGGCTCCAAATTAATATAACAGCGCAGAATGATCATGCAATAATTATTGAACATAACATGTAAACATTATTTAAATATATTCCAGGCCCAAATACACTACCACTTTTCAAATTCCATATTGTTGCCATATACATGTAGCACTGTCTAAATTGAAAGTTGCATAGTGTTTCGTCATTGGTCGGTTATAAATACCTTGTTTCTCTATACATGGTATTTGATTTAGACAAAACTAATAATTTGGTAATTTACGAGAAATATGATATAAGCTTTTTAAATACGCTCGTCCCGCATTATGCACTGTACTCTTTACACTTCTGAAAAATGGCGTAGTCATATGGTTCTGTTAATGAAATTCTCAGACATATTTACCGATATAAATGTGACGAATCACACGAAATCGCGGTGATTTTCCACTCAAAAAGCAAACTGTCCGCCTTGACTCCGCAAATTAGGCAACAATCACGGGTCTCGTAGTGTATACATTGTATATACAGAAGCGAAGGAGTCATAAAAAAACTAAATTTAGTATTAACAACACGCTTACATGTACATCAATTTTAACTTTAATCCTTTGCTCAAAACAATAAAGTTACAAAGATATGAACCTCCAATTTTGGTCATCCTTCTCTTTCTCAAAATTTATTAAAAACCACACTATTTTTTTTTAAATTTGTGTATCAAATGCTAACCATTCTTACCTAAAACATGATTAAGGAAACCGAAATCTTTACGCAGCGAGTTATTTATTCTTATGGAAGATTAAATTATGCATGACAAAAATACAATCGGAAATATTTTACAATCTTTTGATGCTTTAAAAAATATTTTACTGTTAAATAAAATAACACGTCTGATTTGTCGTCATTAAAATCCAGAGTTTTAATGAAATTACGTTACACAAGATACGCATTTCATACCATATTAGAGCAAAGGAGACATAAAGAACTAAATTTAGTATAAGCAACACAGCTTACCTAAATTTAAACTTTAATCCAATTCTAAAAACAATAAAGTTGCAAGATACAGTAACATGCACGCACTTCCATTTTCTGTGATTTTTTTGCGTTCCATTTCTCAAAATTTATTTACAACCACACTAATTCTTAATTACATTTGTATACGATGCTTAACATAACAAAGCCGTAATCCTGTCGCTGTAAGTTATTTTATTCCTATGAAAATTTAAATTATGCATGGCAAACACAAAATCCAAAATAATTTTGGATTCTTTCTATGCTTTAAAACATATTTAACTGCACGACTGACTTGTAGTCATTAAAATCCAGAGTTTAAATGAAAATACGCCACACGAGATATAGCTGTATTTCATATCAATTCATGTGTGCTGAACAAAGGGGCAATTATACACTAGGCTTACAATGCTCAAACCAAAAGGTTCCAAATTGTTGCAAACAAATAAATTAAACATTCACATTTATCAATTATAATTACAAGCTATTTGTTTTTGTACTGCTATATATTGTGGTGTGGTCAACTTATGAGAGAATCAGGTGAACCACTGCCCTAATCAGAAATCAGTCTGAATTAATGTTACTCAGCTTTACATATTCTACTAATTATTAATTAAATAAAAAAATTAAATCTTGACAGAACCTTGTCAAGTTGACGATGCTTATAATTTGAGAACTTAATGATTTATAATCATCGAGGGGGGTATTCCAGACGTAAAACATTGCATCATTACATGGAAAACAGCTGCACAACTGTATGCGAAAAGGTAAAACAGTATATTCTATCGAGAACTAACTTGCATAGCAACGTCCGAAATGTGCAAACTCCGACATCTATTTCGATATTTATAAATTCAAGATGTAACGTTAACTTAACTGTTGTACAGAAATCAAACTATAAAACTTGTGTTTTGATAAAAAAATAAGCAAAGCAAACCAAAAAAACTTACCCTTTTAACGGCAAAACAATTAATTTATCCAATATTCAACACATGTATTTCCATTCAAATTATGCCCTTGAACTTTAACGGTTGATTGCCGTTTCGTTCCACTATCAGTTCGTGCCACTTATATTTGTGTTGTTTATTTTTTATGTTAAGTTTCGTAAGAAATAAATGTGTTTGAAAACTTTCTTGTATGGTAATGGTATATAAAATTCAACTCATCGGACAAATTCAAGAACACAATGACACTTACCAAGTTTTCTGAACAACCGTACACAGGCGCAAAATGCGGGAGCCGCGTGATGTCTATTTCCATATCCACGGGTGTGTTTATGTCAAATGCTAGTGTTTTTCAATAGATCGTATACTTATCTAAAAAACGGCGAAGTAGCGTTCACTTTAATTATTTTGATGATGTTATTTTGTAAATACTTTCTCGCTTTCTTTTCGAACGCATTGGCAGCCATTTTGAATGTTGGTTGTATACTTCCGAAATTATGTGTTTTAATGACTCTCAAAAATGTTTTAAGTGCAGAAATTGTAGTTTTAAGTATCGATTTCTCGGATTTATTTTATATATTTTGTTCGCTTATTTGCGTTTAAATTTGATTGTTTGTTGTTTACTTGCGAACTATTTTTCATGTGTACGCTAGTGGATATGTAATCAGGTTACCATATTTACATCAATGAAATTTAACTGTTGTTTGTTTTTGTTTGTTTTGTTAATATTTTCTAAACGGGTTCAGCTATGTATGTTAAACACAATATGAACTTATTTATTAATTTGGGAATAAAATCGCAATATGTATTAATTAAAATCAAATTTGAAGTGTCTATCGCGTGAATTGCCTCCTTGGGTTGAATTGTGTTTGGGTTGCTATTAACGCTATTAACGCTTCCGGCGAGAACTCATTTTATAGCGATTGCGCAATAAAAAACACCACTTTTTCGTAAATTTATCAAAAACTGGACTTTTCCCAGATATGACGAATACGCCATCGTGTAGATCGAGTTCTGGTCCATATACATATCAAATTTCAGCACAAGTGTTGGGCCAGTTTTCAAGACTCCCAAATCGCTGCTATACGCTGGAGCTTAACGAATTTTAGCCCCCTTTATCATTCGTTCGATTGAACGTCATCAATGATGACGTCCAATACAACACTCATTCCATAATTAATTCACATGGATTAAAAGAGTTAAGAGATAGTTTCAAGTGTTGTTTTTAAAAAAAATGTTCTAAAAAATAGACAAAACTGTGAGTTTAGACTTAAAATGCATGGAGGGTGATGAATTTTGAGATTTAATACGATAAAACAAAATGTGTATCCAAAGTGATTTCAAACAATTAAGTATGGAAAAAGCGTGTTGAAATGTCTTATTGCAATGTGAATTTTGTGTAACAACCCGTTTCGCAATAAAATCATAACATATATACTAATTGTAAAACATTGATTTGAAACGGTATAACGGAAGATTTAATTGTCGTCTCTAACGTAAATATGATCAAACAATGCTGAACGTTTATAATAACGATAACGATAATATGCCATTCAAGGCACGCTTCCCTTTAGTTGCATCAAATGACGTAACAACCTCAATTAAAGTACCCGCATAACTCCGGCGCTCTTTCATAGCTGGTTAACCCCCGTTTTCCAAGACCATAATTTTTGTTTGCTGATGTGTTCACATGCAATCCTCTTTATTATTAGGTTAGTCCAGTGCTGCTATGCAAGCTCTGTTATATTTATTTTTTAAATTCAAATCTTATTATTTAACATATGTTTTAAACATCATTTTATAGAGCGAAACCCTGTAGAGAAATTATCTAGAACAATTTAAATATGAGCACCATTGGACAGTATTGTTTGCTAAAGAACAGACAGTCACATGCAAAATATAGTGTACCCCGGTTTTTCTCCAACGTGGTTTTATAATTAACTGTCAGATCGTACTCAAGAAGACATCTTAATGTATGATACAAATAGTTATATATGGCATCAAACAAAATTTACATGTTGGCAAATAGTTAATCGATTCTGGTTAATTGGTCTTAAAATTAAACAGTTGACATTGATCTGGTTTAGCCTTATTGCATATGTTTAAAGTTTCTTTATACTTTTATTGCTGAAGGGAGTCTCGTACAGGTCCAGAGATTGTGTTTGAGATAACTTTAAAACGAAAACCTGGATTTTACATAATCAACATCATCGTTCCAATCATTCTCCCGTCCATCCTGGGCTCGTTTTCATTTGTACTTCCAATCACGTCGGGTGAGCGTGCCATCTTTTGTGTCACGGTATTTCTCTCGCTGACCGTGTTTCAATCCATCGTCGCCTCGTCATTGCCCCATAATTCCGATAGCGTCCCCTTACTATCCGTCTACTTGATTCTCATGACGATTTCGAGCACGCTGACTGTTATTATTTGTCTCGTGGAAGCGCGATTAGCTACTCGAAACACGACGGAACAAGCTATTGGCAATGGCTTTCTGACTATGTATAAAGTAACCCACATTCTTAGATGCCAGCCATGTCGACGTTCACGAGCGCAACCTGCGTCGACGCGTTGTTTGGGAAAAGTCAACTGGATCGATATCGTTGATTCAATGGATTTCTTACTGTTTATATTATTTTTGCCATTGACCATACTAAGCGCCGTTGTTATCTTTGTGATAGTAGAAAAACACTAAGCTCTTAAGAAATTTCGATATAAGGCTTTGGATTGCGTTTGGTAAACCCAAACATAAGAAATAAATCTACTCTGTCTTTAATTAAAAAAATATTTACCCACTGTTATTTATCGTTGTTTCCATCTAATTTCTTTGCTTAGAAGCATACTATACAAATTCCTCGTTTCGAATTGTTATACGGATGTAGACGTTTTATATAAAAGCTACTTTTTGGTCATCCCCTTGAATGCTTTTTATTTAATAGAGCACTATACAATAAACGAACATTATGCTTGTTGTGTTTCGTTACTCGTCTGCTTATATAACGTTCAGAACTCGGTTTGCAATATACATGTATAAATATTTTTTTAATTCAAACACAACGCGAGTTTTTAGTCCGCATGGGGTGTAGTACAACATGCAATGTTTGGCAATACGTGACTTTTTTAATTTTCGTTGAACAAAGTTTTAAGGGTTTAAGGTCTGTTTGGAAATGAGCCACAAACGTGAGTATGAAAAATTAACAATATTTTGAAGATATTATTTTTTCAATCATTTACACAGATTACATGTGTTATGTACACACCACACTCAAAGAAATCCAAAAATATGTATTTGCAATTTATTAGATACACATGTATTTCGAATAAGTTCATGGCATTGATTTGAACATTTAAATCAAATTATTAGTGCCCTCTGTGTCCTGTATAATAATAAACAGTATCATTGTGGGTACAGCACATAACAAACTCATTTATTCTTTATGAATTTTTATATGATATACTCCCCGGAAAACCAGCATTGTGTATTGCAAGTTGGCTATTCGACTGGTCCGGACATTGTGTGAAATAGCCCAGTCGTAAAAGTGTATTAAAGGCTGTGCTATATGTATTATCCTTTATTGTAAAAGCATTTTGCGATCGCCTTCAAAACACTCGACGATTAACACACTCTTTTTCCTTTTTAGTCCCAATGCTGCTGCATTATTCATATATGTTTTAATTGTTAATATGTGTTTGTTTTATTTAAGTTTAATTAAAATGGGAGACCTTTCTCACTGTAAAATTTTGTAATAATATTGAATTTGGTAGAATAATAGAGACGCGTTCTGAGAAAATGGGCCTTACTTAAAAAAAATGTTAGTATAAATAAGTTTAGATCTGACCTTTGTAGATTAAGGGTTTTCATCCCATAGATTACAAATAGAATCAGGCAGATGGCATAAACCTGAAGCCATACCATTTCAAGCTAGAAAATGTCAACATTGGAATGTTCTTAAGGATGAATATCATTTTTTATGAGAATGCTCTTTATATTGATATTGAAAATATTAGGAAGTTGTTTATGACTAAATATTACTGGAAAAGACCAAACATGAGAAAATTAATTAAGATACTTATTAGAATGCTCTTTATATTGATATTGATGATATTAGGAAGTTGTTTATGACTAAATATTACTGGAAAAGACCAAACATGAGAAAATTAATTAAGATACTTATTAGAATGCTCTTTATATTGATATTGATGATATTAGGAAGTTGTTTATGACTAAATATTACTGGAAAAGACCAAACATGAGAAAAGTAATTAAAATACTGCAATCGGATAATACAAGTACCAACAGAAACTTAGCTTTGTATGAACATAAGAATTTAGTCAAAGAAACCTGTTTAAATATCATTATGATTAATTGTTTATAATGCATTACCCAAACTATACTTCTCGCTCTCTAGTAGATTCGTCTTTGTTGTTTTTATGTTACCGTTATAGCGTTGATTGTGAAATAGATTCTAAATGTTGAAATCCAAAAATTGTGTCCTAGACCTTTTCATGTATTGATACTTTAATTAACAACTTATGAAATTCAATACTGATCCACAGTCATGCCTTTATATATGTTACTATGTTTTGATCATGTATACTCATGGACGGTTTGTCTATTGTATTTATTGAATAAACCTATATATGAATGTTTTCTCAGCTAATTATTTTCCATATCTTAAACGTTTTATTCATTCTGTGGCTTATGCCATTGCCGTTCAGAGCTTTATACCTTACACTTGGTCGGCTTTGAATCAACATAGCTATGCTCTAGTCCGCACTTTCACTATGACCACTACTTTTTGAGCAATTGACTTGTAGTTGTACATTATGCCTTGTAATTCTTTGAATTCATGCTGTTTTTGTCTTGAAACTGCTTTGTTTATATTCAGACAAGGTCATTGCGCTATAAAAGGCGTATTCGCTCATATAAGTTGACATTTAATACGAAACTATTATAGGCGTTACTATAAACAGGAATAAGCGTTTATTTACGAGTAAGATTACATAATTGCAATTGTCCCGGGACTGGTCCAATTACGTTCGGGAACGATATCGCACGCCTCATAGATTTAACAACGTGGAAATAAGCGCAAACTATCGCTCTGCATATTTAAATATTCAGAAAGAAAATCCGTCATGTAAATGTGTTATGTTATGCAATGATAATAACAATTAAAAAAATAGATATTTGAAAAAACAATTCGAGATCAACTCATGAATATTTTTTATAAAGATAAGTAATATGGCAGTTATTTCATAAGTGGGCATAGAAAATACCTGTGTTACCATGTCATTTTATGTGATACGTGAACGATAACCAAAATCAGAGCTGTGAAAAAAAGTCTAGAGATTGTTTTTTGGTATCAAGTTCTTTCTAACAGTCTTATGTTTGAATTAATATGTATATCAAATCCAGCCTGTGGGCAGGCCACAACAGAATAAACAACAACCTGTCCTACAGGCTCAGGATTGGCCAGTCAGACCAGTTAAGGCGAAGCAGAATTTGTATCAAAGACGAGGTCAGGTCGCTTGAAGTGGTAAATAATAATTGCAATAAAGGTTTTCAGGATAAATGCAACCTTATCCGTTATCCATTTAACATCCGATTTTGTTTACCTATTTCTGAGACAAAATGCTTTCCCCATACGTATTGTCAATGCTGTCATGTGTTCAATGCTGTCATGTGTTCAATGCTGTCATGTGTTCAATGCTGTCACGTGTTCAATGCTGTCATGTGTTCAATGCTGTAATGTGTTCAATGCTGTCATGTGTTCAATGCTGCCATGTGTTCAATGCTGTCATGTGTTGAATGCTGTCATGTGTTCAATGCTGTCATGTGTTCAATGCTGTCATGTGTTCAATGCTGTCATGTGTTCAATGCTGTCATGTGTTCAATGCTGTCATGTGTTTTCTTTATTTATTTCTTCAGAGAATGACGGGGGTTTGTTTGGGCGTGTTTCCGACTGTTGGCAATTGGTTACGGGCCATTAATCATTTCTCCCTATTTTTATCGAGTTAGTGTAGTTATAATTGCGATTTGTTTATAGTGATTGTTTAATAATTATATATATATAACACACATTTACGATTTATTTTCTCGATAATATAAACATATTTTTCTTGACATCGGACCTATACAAAAAATGTTTTATAGTTTGCGTTCACACATGGGAAAACTTTAATATTTCACTCTTGTATATACTTAAGTTCATAAAGGGGAATGTTTCGTCCCTGATAATGTCCGCACAGGCTAATCTGGGACGACTCTTTCCGCGCATGCATTTTGCCCAATTTTCACAGAACAAGACACATATTATTGTTATGACATGTTTGTTTCTTGGAATTCGTATTGTAAAACTGTGTGTTACTTTTAACACTTTAGGGCCATGAATTTACGAACCTGTTTGAAAAAGGGTCGAACATGTCTGTTCAGTTTCATACAGGGTCTTTCATAGTATATATTATACAGGTTCGTAAACGTCTGTTTATTACCATACTTCTGAGAAAGGGTATGTTCCAAAAACGTTCACACACTCCTTATGATTTATGGCCAGACATGTGCAGCATCACACGCATCAGCATTAAGCAGTTTCTTGCAGCAATGATTCAGGCTCAGACATGTATGAAATAGTAGCGTGCATGTTTAAATAATGGTCGTACATGTATAATTCGATCGTGCATATATGATGCAAGGTGGTACCTATATGAATGTGTCATACACGTATGAAAGCTAAATCACGTACATATCTGCAAGGTCGTACAATTTAATCAGGTTGAAACATTAATGCTTTTGTGTCTCAAATGTAGGAGTTAGGGTTGTGCACGCAGGATTCACGGTCGTTTATTTATGATCCATTCAACACTAAGCCATTTTGTAGATAAATGTATACTCAATTGAAAACAAACAAAACGTTGCAATTACATTTCTATGACTGTGTTTAGGTTTCTTCATATACAACTACCTATCTAGAGACCTTTTTTACTCTTATGTGGAACATTTGAGTCTAGAATTTTAGATCAAATGACATTTAAGTTATATTATGCTATAGTTATAATAGATACAGAAGAAAACAAACAACTAAATCTGACTGAACATTATTATTATGAAAATAAACAGTTATGTACATTGTTTAACGCATGTACCTGACAAGTTCATTTGTATAACACACTAACTGGCGTAAAGGTAAAAAGTAATGATCTTTTCCAACTCTGTTAGATTAATTGCTTTACAGAATAGACTATTCTTATATGGTCAATTTGTAGTTAACTGTTCAGTAAAATAACAAAAAAAAACAAGTTTTTAATACTTAATGACATATTTCTCTTTTATAATGAGAATATTAGTAAATGAAAACAACAACCGTTGTCATTTCTACAATCAGAATGTTTAACATATTTACTTTATATCTACATCAGAATTTTATTTCAACATAAAACATAAACTCATGATCAGTTTTGATGCTAAATAATATGTTAAAAGGAGGGTGTGCCAATAGTCAGATATAACAACGACATACATGAAAACGTGTGAGATCGATTTTCATTCTAGCCTGTACAGTAAAGAAGAGTATTTCGTTTCTGTCTTCCTACGCGTATCTTTGCGTTTGAATACTTACATTTTATACGTAGCATTAGTACGACTATTGTTGTATTGTTGTCTTAAGTTCATATCAAGATTTTGCAGGTAAAACCTAAGACGCTTCTTGTTGAGATATATATAGGCTCGTCACACATCAAACAATTATTCGGTTTTAATACTTATACTTGTGTTTTAAGAAACGCGTGAATTAACAATGCAATATTAAATTAAACACGTAGTAATCATAATACGAGATTCATTATTATAAAGTTGCAAGCAAAATTAAGAAAATGAACATTTTATTTGTCCTGGTTTTTAACATGAGGTAAACACCAATCTGTTTATGCTTTAATGGCTAATATCCATCGGGTTCGCCATATTTCCTGTAGTCGGAATTCGCCATGATGTAGTCTCCCTGACGCAAGACTCCCTGACATGTGCTACTCGCGCTCGCAACAACAGACACGTTGTGGCCGAGAGCTCTCAGACCATCTATCACAATCTGAAAGGTGTCCATGTTCTATTTAAATACTAATGTACAATTATAGTGCATTGTTTTGATTAGAATTTAAATATTTGTTTATTATGCAACCAGTTGTTGTGAGAAGCTTGGAATAAAACTGCCCACCTGTGGAAATCCTTCTTGGATTCGAATATAATCGGGAAACAACTGGTGATGAATCCTCGGATAGTCTATAGATTCTTTGATTCCCCATTTAAACTGTAGTGTCTCAATCGTCACCTAGGTAACACCATATTCAGAAGTGTTTTTCAACGTTTGTAATCAAGAATAGTTCATAAAACAATGTCAATCCAAATGTGTAGATAAATTTTGTTTTCATCACGCAAGCGATTTGAATTGTTTATGCAAATAGTTTTAAACAATTCATTTTACATGCGTTAATGAAAGAGTTTCCATCGCTTCTCAAAATCTGTTTGATATTCGGGATATGAGCGTGAGCCGTCTGGGCTAAAATTCGAAAATGTATTTTAAAACGTGATATAGTGACAGATTTTAAGTCGTTGTCATCTTGATGAGGGGGGCATGCGTACACATGAGCTTACTTCGTTTTAGTGAGGTTAGTTGGGACTTACTACAAAATGGCGTCTTTTTCGTGATTTCACCAGGTATAGTATTGTGATTATATGTCTTTCAAATGAATATGCCCTTTATGCTATACGGTGTTTATGCTTTTCTGTTTATTGTTCCAAGATCATGTACATCGGAATAAAAAAGTTATTGAAGGAAAACCGCTCGCAAGTGTGTTGTTTAATTTCTTCGCCTTCGAGATGTTGGATGTACGAATATCGTGTTTTCTTTAAATAAACAGTATTTACGCATGTGAACAGTAAAATATAACATACGCAACGACTATTATGTTTTCCAAATTTAAGTGTATCCCTTACTCTACTTTTATTTCAGAAATATAATGGTTTGACCCTCCTTGGTGTTATTGACTTACTTTTATGCACACTGGGATTCTTGACTTTCAATCGACAAAAACAGCTCAACCCCATGTTATAAGGTTCATAATATTCCTTAGCATATGACCCAATATGTTTTATATGATCAATTTTGTAATTTTAAGTCATACTCTCAAATGTGACATAAACATCGATTTGAATATGTTCTCTCGTTCTTAAACCTCATATCTGGTGTGCGTAATTTTTTTTTAAGGCAGTTGACGGTATTATTAACTCAGTGTAATATTACTATGTTTATTAAAAAAAGATAT